>NC_056732.1:590864203-590936703 GCF_019279795.1 Protopterus annectens
TTTTCCTCACAAGTAAGGGAAAGGACCAACGCCCACATAGAGTACTCATTTATAGGAGCGTGTTGACATACCATTGGCAATTGGAAGAACTACACAGCTGCTCTGCATGCATTTAGCAAGTGAGGAACCCCAATAGGTGCACAGGCTATCATCTGGTCATGATCATTACCTAGAAAAGCCATGGTACCTCCTATTCAAACCAGCTCTATCCCTGTAGTGCACAGAGAGTGAGAGAGAAATAACAAATTAAACATAAAGTGGAAAAGAGAAGAGAGAAAAAAGGTAAGTGGAAAATGTAAACAAGTAATTGAATGTAGCACCTGGTCTGTAATAATGGGAAATATGATTTGGAGGAAACTATGTCCCAACAAGACATGCTGTATTAATATCCTGCTAAACAACTGCTATGGCCATAGCATCTGGCCCTCTCTGCAGTGGGAGATATCACAAACATGCCTCTCAACTGTACAGATCTTCACGGAATGTCCACATTTTACAATCTTGTATTTTTTCTGTTCCTCATGAGATCTGTAGTTTTCTGGAAAATAGCTGAGGATTGATGTCATCAGGTAATGACAAACACTTGAGCTTAAGACTATTCACCATAATGCTAAATGTATCAATCTACAAACTTTGTATGTTTGTAACAGGAATATTTAAAGTCTGTTCCTATGTATCGCCCCATCATTTTAGGCATTGTCCAGATGTGATGCTCTGGGAGGTTATGAGATGGGATCATAGCTCAGGAGCCTGACTCACACTGGGAAAGGACAGCTCAAATATGACAAATGCAGGGGTGTCTGTCAAACAGTTGTGACTGTGCCACTGCTTGCCCATTTAATGGGATGTTTTCCATATACATGTTACCTGTGATTATAAGTATGACACATGTTTGCCTTGTAAAGCTAAGACACCTATAGAGGGCATGTGCATAGAAAAGTACTTTAGCAGGCATGTGTGTTGAACTGCATGTGATATATTGTTTTAATATCATTCAACTGTACAGTGTTCTGCTGGACACTAAGCACATTTGTGACTGATATCTGTAGTCACTTACACATATACCTGTGTTATGTCAGCCAAACCATTGGCGGGTCTGTGAGCAATGACACTGTAACATAATAGCCTACGTATGACTGTTGAACATCTTCCAGGTTATCACAGTGATGTCAGACCCTACTGTGCAATCAACGTACTAATGTATGGTGCAGCTATATTAATACAATATCCAGTCTTATGTCCCCTTGACACTCATTTATTTGTGCCATTGTCCAGATGTACTGCTGTAACAGATTGAGAAGTATAACTGAGCAGCAAGAATGTAACTACAGTGTGCCATACAAACATGCAACAGAAATTTATACCAAGTATCCCCTGTGCACATGATTGTACGCTTATGTTCAGCTGGAAGGCACAAAACTAAATCACGTGGGTTTCAAGCATTCAGGTACATTGGTTGTGCATGTTGCACATGTCTGTAATATCAGTGTCAGTGCATACAACAGACAGAAAGGTGTACAGCTACTGGTTGTTGTAGTGCCTTGATACTGATATATTTACTAGAGTAGGCATGATAATCAGCTATTAATCAGTGAAGTTTCCACCTGTGTTATAATCCCTTGTCCATGCCTACCACTACCAGCTATATCCACACCTATATACAGTGGATATCACAAGTGTACACACCCCTTTTAGACTGCCAAGTATGTCTGCTTTATTACAATCAGACCGCAGAAGACCATTTCATAATGTTTCTGATCTTTATATGACCCTACCCTGTACAATTCCATTGAAATACAATCAAAGGTGTTTCTAGGAAGATGACCAACTATTGCCAAGTGAAGATGTGCCATGATGGTAGAGTCCAGAGCAAGACGGATGAATGCTGTAACCATCTCAAGAGGTGCATACACAACATATTAGTTTAAAGGTGTGCACACTCATTCAACTGGCTTATTGTACTGGGCATTATTTCTATATGTTTTCACAGACCCAATTGTTATGTTTTCAATTGAATTGTACAGGCTATAGGTCACACTACAGGTGGGAATTGTTATGACGTGAGTTATTGTGGTGACATGTTCCAACTGCACAAATACCAAGCAGTGTATCAGGGATATGTACCTTTTATATCCACTATAGCTATATGGACACAGCAGTACCTGACCTGTATATCCAGCCTCCACCAAGGTAAAGTAATCCCTTTGGTGGACAGCGGCAATAAACAAAACACATAGTAGGTTGCTACATTGGCTGTACAGGGACACATAGGTGTAGACAAAAACATTGAAGCAAGTCCACCTATATCTGAGCAAGTATGTAAGTTCACAGGTGACTTCCTGTAAGACTGACTATGAATTGTACATATCTACACCACCAAGAACAATTGCAACCATGTCTCCACATATGTTGCAAGTCTCAGATGAAACAACACAGTTCACTCTGTACTGGGGGTAAAGAACACCTCATACACACATGCTGTGGATATAGGCAACATGCATCACACAAGTTAGGTGGGAACATTGCCACTCTGTCCACCCCAGTTGTACAGAAAGATATGCATATCAACAACACTCCTCCTCTCATCAGTGGTGAGCACGTACATATTGCCTATTGATGGCAACAATAGCATATCTCCATGGGGCATAATAACATCAATGTCTGCCTCCTACATGAACTCAGGCATGTGCTCAGAGCTCCATCACACACACACACCATCCACATGGAAGATGCACACTGTCAACCATTTATACAAAAATGAATGGAGGATAGAGGATTATGCAATCAAGTGTCCAACATTGGGGGGATAAGCTAGCTCAGGGTCAGGTGTGTAATGCAAGCTGCTATAGCCATGATAGCTTGGAGGGTTTTGGTGTAGTCTGGATTACTTGCAAGTAATATCCACTGTTGATGTGCATTTTGACAACTGTATGAAATCCTGTTATCTTTTTCCTGTTTATGTCAGAGTGCTCGCCTACCAGCATTCTCTGTTGGGGAAACAGACATCATCACCCAATATGTGATTGGACATTATGCCCTGTCATTTGGATGGAGCAGAAGATGTGCAAGAGACCACTTTCCTGTGGAACAGTGTGATCCACAGGGTAAATGATGCCAGCCTGCACAGCAGAACTTATGAGCATGTGCAGCGTCAGGCCACCGACCTCAATTGCCATGCCTGTCAATGGGCTGCTACTGTAGCGAGGGACCTGCTAGCCACAGGTGGTGGCCCAGCCATCCAGACCCCACTGAAACCCACTGAGGAGCTCCTCACCACACTTGGGACACATGCCAAATGCACAATCCATGATGCTGATGGAAGCATTGTGGAGGTGGGTTGCACACACACACACACACACACACACACACACACACACACACACACACACACACACACACACACACACACACACACACACACACACACACACACACACACACACACACACACACTAGATGAGGAGCATGCAGGTAAGGGCCCAGTGGGGATTAGTATATTAATGTCTCAGACATACATGTATCTGTATTGTATCTACATGCATGTGTCAGGTCCAATTGCAGTTGTGGATGGGGTTTTCTAATGCACAGAAGTGCACATCTATGGTAAGGACAGGACATGGTGTATAATTGTGTTTAGTACTGTAGATGTGCAGACATGCTGCATCCATCCTGTACCAAGGCCACATGTGCATCTGCTGACAACAACTCCCTCTCACAACTACCTAGGACCCCTTGGCCTGCATATGGGACAGCAGCCTGAAGCTGGTGAGTATGACATTGTTTTGTTGTTGCATGGCAATACCCCAGGCATGTGAAGTGCATGCAATTTACCATGCACACAACCATCAGTAATAGCTATATTGCTTTATGTAATATATATTGCTTGTTGTGCATGTTCAATTGTGCTGCGGTTAACTATATTGCATCACAGTGGTCATCAATGGGGACTATCTGACATGAATTCAACATTCATGTAGCATACCTCACTACTTGTCAGTGCCAAGACATTTGGACAGAGGCCAGCAAATTGTGCTGGACAAATGGCCAAAGGTAAGGTCATGCGTGACACATTACTGCTATACAGTGGATATAACTTGTGTACACACCCCTCTTAAGATGCAAGGTGTTCCTGTTACGTACTAATTAGGACCACAGTATGACAGCCCACACCACTTCCAGCCTTTATTGTGACCCATAACAGGTACAGTTCAATTATAAAACCAAGCATCTGGACTTGTGTATTGCACCTACAAGGCTGGCGACCTGTGAGGGCAGCAGACATCCTATCAGCATGATGTTTCAGTCAGTTATGATACCTCATGCTGCCACATGTGTCAGTACACTCACTGTGGCCTCTTTGGCTACAACATCACATACATAGGCATTGTTAAAGCACACAAACCATGTCCGACCACATATAGGTTTTAAACATATGGATATTCCAGCCACATCTGTACAGAGGACTGTACACTGGTTTAACCTGCTGCATGTGAGGCAGATGCTGTTACCACACTATATAAAGTAATGGCAGTGGGAGGTGGTCACCAGCCATGTATGGTATACACATCAAAATGGTATAAGCCACACAAGATATGATCCTCACACACACACAAACAGTTGCCAGCATTAGTATTAGAACACCTGCCTATCTAGGTATTCCTAATATAGTTCTACACAGTTATGAGATGCGCCACAGAACTGATAAATTTCCAACTCTTACAAAGGTACTTCTAAGGTGGATGACATCAACAGGCCTACTAAACTGAAGTGAAGGGAAGTGTAAAGGGTAGTACCCAGGTCAAAAATGGTATGAGCCAGCCAGTATATATTTCACACCCACATACATATGCACACACACTTGTCAGTATTGGGATTAGAACTTCTGCCTATCTAGGTATTCCTACTACAGTGCTACCCAGTTATGAGATGCGTTATAGAGCTTAAACATTTCCAATTCTTATAAAGGTACTTCTAAGGTGGATGACATCTACAGGTCTACTAAACTGGAGTGAAGGGAAGTGTAAAGGGTAGTACACAGTCAAAAATGGTATGAGCTAGACAGTACATGATTCACACACACATACGCATGCATACACTTACCAGTATTAGGATTAGAATTACTGCCTATCTAGGTATATCTACTATAGTGTTACACAGTTATTGCACATGCTACAGAGCTTACTGAACTTTCATATGGCCAAAGCTGCTGATAACTGCATGTCATAAAGAACATGCAGTTCACCATAACACCCACTTTGACAGGCATTACATACAGTGAAAAGCCACATACCCACCTTCCCAGAGGCACTCAATGGACATCTACCCAAACAGCACAGACCAGCAAGGCAGACACCCACTCAGACACCGTGACATGGCACATGCCAAGGGACACATATTTAACCTACACAGTGTGCCCCCAACCTATGCTTCTATGTCTAACCACCTTGCACAATACAGTGATCATGGGTAACTCAATACTGAGGCAACACATCCCACTCACAAAGTTGAATATAGAGCAGGCAACAGCCAAATATCTATCACATGCCAGCATCTATCACATGACACATCCAGTCATGTCACTCCTCAACTATGAGTATCACTCCATGTCCATGTGAGTGTGAATGACTTGGGACACACCTCCCTAAACTACATTACAGGAGACATGGTTGAACTCTCTGATTGTGTGGTCCAGGCAGGTGTGACAGTAGCCCTGTGCAGTGTATCGCTGTAACCCAGAATGATGCTGCGGTGCTATCAACAAATGACTGACTGCAACATTGGCTTACATGTTATGTGTCATTCTCAGGGGATCCAGAACCTCTCTGCTTGGGATGACATGATTGATAGAACCCAATGACTTGCCATGGATGCCCTACATCTGTCACTGCTGGGTTGCAAGGAAATGGCTAAGTGTCTTGCCACCCCTTTGGTGCCTTATTAGGCAGTGTTCCTAATGTTGTTACCACCATAACAGCTACACATGTATGCAATATGAGGGTCATGCTGCTGAACAGTGGACATCTAACTGTCAGGCTGCTGTCATTCATAGCAGTCATTCGAGTGGGAGGACATATGTCTGCTGTAATGGAGAGAGGTGGTTCACAGCAGCAGACAGCATACCTGCAGTATCAGGCTATGACACATTCCACAGCTGTCAGCCCCCAAACATGGACCACACCACACCTCCACAGGTGTTGTCTCCATATTCATTATGGATAGGAACACCTCCAGACTAGTATCCCATCATAATGCATTGGAGATACTTCGAGTACAACTGCCTTGTGGTAATAGTGCTATCCAGACCATAGCCTGCTAAGGGTCCACATCTATGTCCCTAGACTATCAATGCACATTCCTCAACACCCTGTCATCTATGATAGTCCAACACAACACTGACATAGGATGAGTCTTCAACTACCCCTCTATCACCTGGGGAATGTTGCCAGCCACCAGTACAGTGGCCCAACACTTCTGGGATTCATCATTTTCATCACACTAGACCAGCTAATACTTACCCCTGGTAGAGGATGCAACAACCTTGACCTGTGTTGACCACTTAAATATGGGACTGTTGCTCATCCACAGATGTTAATCCCTGCATGGTGAGATTCACACAGGCTATAATCAAGATGGAACCCAACATGTCAGCCACACCTCCCACAAAGATAATCACCTGGCAAAACCTCTCCATAGCTGATGTTGCAGCCATGAAAACAGGGGTGGATGTCTTCACTGCAGCTATAGCAATGGGAAGTAGCTACATGACTGTGGAATCATACATATAGGCACTGTACAAACTTGTACATGAATGCATGGTACTAGCCAGAGCCAACAGAACCCAGACACTGTCCTCCAAACACAGAGACAATGTGATGGTCCCCTGCCATTACTAAAGTGTACATCAGAAGGAGTACACTGTTGCAGGGAAAGGTGGTGTCTTATGCCTGTTGAACTCCCTTATTAGCCTCAAGCACAACTTTGGATCCCACATGGAATCCCTGACAGGCATATATGGCAGCAGAGATGTAGCAGACACTGACAACATTCACAACATCCTTTGATAGTTACATCAACAACCTCCACAGCATTAAACACAAGTACTGTGAGTTACTGCACAAAGCTAATACCTATCCTGAGAAAACAGATATTGGCCACAGTCTTGGCAACATAGTCAGTGCCAGCTTTACCCCTCTCTGCCCCCAAGTGAAGTGCTGACTGACTGTGTTCTCACATGCTGTATCCCATTTCTGTTCTAGGCATCTGTGTGTCACCAGGATGTGTCTCTGCATTAAGTCCACAGGGTATGGCAGTGTGGTAAAACATCCACCATGTCATAGGCAGGGTACAGTGTGTGCACAGTACTCTCCTATTTTTAACAAAGTGATTGCATATGCCTCACAGATTATAGGGCTGAGAGCTGTACATAGGTATATGTAGATTTACAACATCTGTTATAGAATGGAGAATGGTACATGTTCTGGTTTGGACACACCTCCAATGGCAAATAACCACAGCCACAGGGGATATTCATCAACCAAATACACTGGGATTACTACACACACACACACACACACACACACACACACACACACACACACACACACACACACACACACACACACACACACACACACACACACACACACACACACACACACACACACACACACACACTTGCCAGTATTGAGATCCATAGGTCCATTGCTTCATAGGTGTGTAGTAGGTGAATGGGGCTGAAGCCTCTACAAGGTTAGCCCAAGGGAATACCCTGGCATCAGGCCACATGACAATAATCCCCAGTGTGGCTCAGGAGTATAGTCACTGGAGTGGTCCCCAGGGGTGAGTATTGTATTCCCCTTCCAGTCATCCAGATTTCTAATATGGATGGCCAGTGATGTGCACTGCTTCCCATGTATATGATTTATATTCCATAACTTGGACGGTGCCTGGGTTGTGCACGTGTCTCACATGCATGTTCTTTGAAGTGTGAAAGTGTTCTTGAGGACATACTGGTATCTTCTGATGTAGCATTCCTGACCTCATTTGGTGAGACCTGGCTATGTAATTGAGGTAGTGATTGCACCTACATTGACAGTATGATACCTGTATTCAGTGGAGTTAGTGGTGTCTGTCCATACAGGGCATGTGTATAAGGCATGGTATTCCCTTTGTGGGGTACATTTGCAGACTCTACAGTTGTTGCAGGCATCGAGTGCAGAACATGGTAAAATGGCCACTGTATACACTGATTGCACTACTGAGGGGATGGAACAGGGTGCCATGCCCTTTTACTTGCTGGATAACTCACAGTCAGGAGATGTAACACATCAAAGTATTTTCTGATGTCAGTGGCACTGTTGTGGTCAACAGGCATGTAGTCCACTGCAATCACACAGTGGATACAATCTGTGAGGCAATATGCAGAAGAACTACCAATATAGTGGTTGTTGCCTAGCCGAGTGTGTTTTTGTATCATACATGGGTGGAGACTGGTCTCTGGGTATTAGGAAGGTTGCCTATATTGTTCATAATCCATCCTGTCATGTAGTTATTGCACATGGCACTAGACATTTAGGGCTGTGGGTTGTCTACACCAACCTCTACTGTGTTTGACAACTGTTGGCCTTGTAATGTTGACATTGTGACATAGGTCCCCAACATAATTTAGCAAAACCTACCCCCCAATGGATCCTGTTATTACACAAGCACACCGACCCCCACACAGGATACTGATGACAGGCACACAGACACACAGACACACAGACACACACACACACACACACACACACACACACACACACACTTGCCAGTATGAAGTTTCAAACCCCTACCTAGCTATGTATTTCTACTGCAGTATAATGCATTTATCACAATTGCCATGGAGCTTATAGGATGGATGTTGTCCCAAGGTACTTCGAAGGTGAGGAACATCACCAGCCCTTGTAAATACTGACATTTGGTGATGTAGTTGGTGAGAGATTCAACAAAACATTTTACCCTGCACACACATTTACCAGGGGTGAAGTTCAAACCTCTATCTAACTATCTGTTTGGATCATTAAGTTACGCATTTACCACATGCACCACTGACCTTACCTGGTTTAGGGTTGCCAACAGGTACATCTAGGGTGGATGATATCTGCAGGACTACTAAACTCAGGCACTGAGATGTGTACTGGGTGTAAATGGGGCCAAAATCTTTGAGTTACAGAGACATAGATGTAGACATATGCATACACTCCCACACTTGCCAGGAATGAGATTCAAACCCCTATCTATGTAGTTATTTCTACTACATCGCTCTGCATTTATTGCGCTTGCCACATTGCTTACATGCTGAGATGCTGTGCAAAGGTATCATTGAAGGTGAGTGACATCAGCAACAGTGTTAAAGGAGGGGTGAGGGAAGTGTTGTAAGTGTGAATGACCACAAAATCAGGTCTCTACAAGGATACATGCACTCTCTCACACAAACACTCACATTTACACAGTTGCCAGGAGTAGGACGGGAACGCCTACGTAATTTGCTACACTATAGTATTACACAGTTATTGCAAGCACAGTGGAGCTTATATGTAGGATAGTTTTCCAAAGGTATCTTTGAAGGTAAGTGACATCAGCAGCAGTGCTAAAGGAGGGGTAAGGGATGGGTTGTAAGTGTGAATAACCACAAAATCAGGTTGTTATAAGGATACACACACTCTCTCACATTTACACAGTTGCCACAATTGGGATTGGAACTACAACCTAACTAGTTTGCTACACTATAGTATTATACAGTTATTGCAAGCACCACAGACCTTATATGTTGAAGTGGTGTCCGAAGGTATCTTTGAAGCTGAGTGACATCGGCAGCAGTGCTGAAGCAGAAGTAAGGGAGGTTTAGTGAATGCAAATGGCCTCAACCACATTCATCTAGAAACACACACACACACACACACACACACACACACACACACACACACACACACACACACACACACACACACACACACACACACACACACACACACACACACACACACACACACACACACACACACACACACACTCACATACAACTTTACATTTGACAGTTCTGAGATTACAACTGTTACAGGAATACCTATTTGTGCTGTAGTGTTACACAGTCATCACAAGCACCACTGACACTATAGGGCTGATGGATAACCATAGGTATTTCTGCAGTGAATGACATCAGTGCATCATGTGATATAGGCCTATAGGATGTGTAGTGGGTGGGACAGGCCTCATAATGGGAATCTCGCTGTTGCTGGCTGTCTTTCTCTTCCCCACATCTCTGTGTGTGTATGTTTGACATATTATATTATGTTGGCCTTAGATATGTGTGTGTATTCCTATCCAATGTGTATGTGGGAAGTATCAATGGTGTACAATTTGGTGTGTATGCACAGCCAGCTGTGAATAACCAATATCTGTAGACCACTGTGTTGTGAGACATGGGCTTCATTAATCTAAGTGTAGGAGCATGCCCAGTATGACCTTCTATACTGAGTGTGTGCATCCATTCCAGGGAGGGTTGGACTCCATTTCAGGGTTCTGTGTGTTACAGCTACACCTAGAAAATTGTTTCTGCAGGATATCTGTAGATAGGTTGCCAATATGGAGACACAATGGACTTAACATACAGGGGATACTGTAACTATTGCTGTCTGTGCTGCTTGTGTGACATGTTTGGTTGTAGCAGAGATTTTCTGTCATATGTGCTGTTTTACACTGTGATGTGTCATGTCATCAACTACTGACAGTTATCATTCTTTGCTTACAGTTATTTACCGGGAATACAAGATGAATGAAACTGAGACCAATATTCTGAGGCATATAGAATACATATTCTGGCAAACACCTGCCGTTGTGCAGGGGAAGCTACAGACAATAGACTTCTGGTTCTGTGTAAATGGTCCAGCACCTTGTTAGTATTCTGGCTGGGGTTTCCCTCCTTGTGCTTTTCCCAACTTCACGGAATGGCTATATCCTGCTGGGCCCATACCTCTCAGCTGTACAGACACATCAAGGTTATCCAGAGGCAGGACCCGTATATCTCATCAGTTTACCTTCACATTGTGCTTTACAAGCAGTTTGTTTTGTGGCTATTCCTTCATGGGTTTGCAGTCGGATGTAGTATGGGCAGACAGAGTTTCAGACTTCACACACTCCATGACATCCATGCTTCTATACCCCCCCCCCCAGTTATTCTCTCCTCCACCTAACATTATGTAAGCAATATCTCAGAAGTATCCCTATACTTGGGCCTTTACCCCAGTAGTATTTATGGCCTGATCCACAGTCCTTGCAGTAGGGCATGGGGAGTCATGCTAATGGCATTTGTCAACATGGCCTTGCATTTGTTTTCAGTTTACTGTGTTAAGTTGTTAGTTGGGACCCCCTGATATTCCATACATTGGCATTATGGGTGAGGCATGGGCCTTTGCCAGAGAACTGTAGGCCATTTGAGAGTGCTGCAGGCCATCTGTTACTGCATTTCTACATTGGATTGTGAGGGTGCACACCTGCAGACTTTAACATTTGAAATGACTGTACTGGTATTTCAGTTACTCTGTTGGCTTCCGTTTCATAGTGTGTTGTAACCTATCATGCAGACAGGAGGCATATCAGCAGAGTACACATGTTAGATCTTAAAGGCATATATTTCAGTTTCAGACTTCTTCCACTTCAGAACTAGAATGCAACTGCAAGACCTGTTTTAGTATGTCTGTGCAGGTTTTGTGGGGGTCTGTTCATCATTGGTATCATTTGGGGGCCTTAACCCAGCCTTCCTTCATGGCCATCTACACCTGTCCTGCTGGGTGAGGCTGGTGGTTGATATGTGACCCTCATTGACATCCATGTGTGTGACCTATTGACACCCACAGTTCTTTGGTCCATCACATGTACTGCAGTGGGGGTTGTCACCTTGTGTAGTGCTGCCTAGTATGTTGACACCAGTATTTGTTATGAATTTCCTGCTGTCCCATATAGCTGTCTGCTGCTATCCCATTCAGCCACCCAATTCCCTTGCATGCTTGCATCCATATCATACATACAAGTATGAGAACATACTACTCCATTCAGTAATTGATAGGAAGAGTGACTTACCTTGTTGCTGGGCCAGTATTGAGGACAGTGCTAAAGGGCTGACTATGTTGTATGCACATAGTATACTCCTTATACATGAGTAAAGCTCTGGTAGTGTCATGTTTGGCATCCCTTTTACTGTATGTGTGAGTCGGAGAGAGGTATCAGTCCCTGGGTCCCTACAGTGTCAGTGTGTGTGCTATGCATTGCCTTTTTGCCAAGGCCTGGGCATACTGTGCACACCTCCTTCTGCCTACATGGGCAGGCTCAGGATGTTCCTCCTCCGAGTCCCTCTGTGCCTGTGCTGGCCTTGGCAATGGTGTGGTGCTGTGTGGCCCTGCCCCGTGCTGTTCCTGCTGCAGCTGTTTCCACAGGATCATATTGTGTAGCATTGCACATACTATAAACATTTGTGTACTTGTAGCTGGAGAGTACTGCAAACCTCCACCGGATATGTCAAGGCAGCAGAACCATGACATGAGCATCCCAAACACATGCTCTACAATGATCCTGGTTTGTGCATGTGTCTCATTATGGTGTTCTTTTTCAGGTGTGTGTGCATTTCGGATGGGAGTCATCAGCCACGGCTCCAGTGCATAGCCAGCATCCCCCATTAGCTGACCGTATGGGATCTGCCCCTGGCAAATGCCTGATACAGCTGTGAGCAATGCCAGATGTGGGAATCGTGATAGATTCCAGGCTGCCAGCACACACATTCAGGATAATGTCCTGGGCATTGCACACAACCTGCCAGTTGATGGAGGGGAAGCCCTTGCAGTTTATGTAGACCCTGCCCCACTCACCAGGTGGTGCTTTGATGTGAATATGCGTGCAGTCTATAGAACCAACTACCTCAGGGTATTCTGCTATATGGTGGAAGAGATGCATACATGTGGTCAGCGCCTCATGGGTGGTGGGGAAATATATGTGCTCATTGGCATGTTGTGTCATGGAGTACCCTGGATGCTGATGCCTGTGAGAGCCCCCATGATATCCCCAGTTGGTCTTTGTAAGGTACCTGTGGCTAGTATTAAGCCTAGACATACCTTGGTATCCACTGAGATTCACTGCAGAATGTCCCTGTCCACCCTATAGCGCTCTCTCCAACTCATGTAGGCCCCGGTAGGTTACCCCGGGTCTATACACTCTTCTCCTCCTCTTCATTATGGGTCGGTTGTCAGCATTCTCCTCCTCACCACCCTCAGTCTCTTACACATATTGATGGAGTAAAGCAGCAGCAGCCTCTAACATTATTAGTTTGTTTTGCCATTTAAAAATCCCCCATCTGTGTACACCGGTGGTGTAAAGTTTGTGGGGAAAAAACAGTCTGTAGGGTGTTTGCGTAGTATATATTAGTGTGCTGGGCTGCTACATGTGTAATTGGCTGATTCTGATACATTCCACCTGCCAGCTATGCTAGTTCTCCTTGATTGCCTTCCTACTGCTGTTTCCCCTTCCCAGTTCCTCATAATTTAAGCCCCAAGGCACGCTGAACATACCCAGTGCTCATATGTAAACAGTGCTGCTATTTCCTCTTTTTTTTCTTTTTTTTTTCCCCGGTGCATGGTGTGCACACCCATTTAGGCTATATGCACAGTACTCAGGCCCATCTGACACACCCCCTTCCTTAGCTGTGCTTAGCTAGGGGCAGACACAAGCCACAGAGCTCCAATGAGCTTACAGAAACCATGGTGCACCACCTTATGAAGTCATCCAGCTCTTAGACTTGCACTGTTGTATTGCTGCACCTACATGGTTAGGTACAAGCTGACACTTTGAAAAAAAAAAGTATGATTCAGTATAACTCCTCTCATTTGCATACCCCAGTCTGTAGGTCATTAGTTACTGCACTTAAACAGACCCTTTCCCCTTGACAACCAGTGCTCCCTGGTATTGTTTACATTCTGCATGCCATTGACTATAATGGCAAAATGCAGAATTAACTTAAAATTGACTTTTCTCATTTCTTTTTTATTTTTGGCACAATTCCATTTGCGCGCCACTGCCCTAAGCTTAAACAGCCGAGATCAGCCAAACAAAATGCTTAATTAAAAAAAAAATAAGCTGTTTTGAATGCCAATGGCCTTATATTTGGCCATTGGCATGTGCATTAAACATAATACATGCATTTCTATAAGCTGGCATGCCCTTGTTTTGACATATACAGATATGTATTTGGTTACTAGCCCAATACATTTCTGCACTGACACTGTTCTAGCATGGAAACCTGGCAGCTTGCTGGATTGTAAAATCACCTCATTTACATGGTTTTCACCAGCAAATGAGGTGATTTGCATATTTGCCAGTTTTCCATGCTAGAAAAGTGTAGGGCCGCTCGTGCACATGAAAACAGCACTTTCCTGGTGCGCTCGGTGGCCATTTTCATTGCAGGAGCTCCTACACTGTTCCTGCACAGAAAATTGGCATTCATGATTCCCGGGGTGTATCTTTGTTTTCATTTGATACAACAGATTCTAGAAAATGTTAGCAATCATGCATTTGCTTATGAATATAATGATGTTATGTGTGAAGTAGAAATTTCTACCAATCTTAATTTTGCAAGCAAAGATAACATTGCAATGCATGTACTAAATTTGGAAATAAATAATTATAGCATTGTTCTGTGTGAAGCATTCATACTTTAGACACCTTCAAAATAGAATAATAAAAGCATGTTATTTGCTGTTCACTATTGCCTGTTATTCTATTTAAAGCTACATTTATTATGTAGATATTTAACTCATTTAGTAATCAGTTTTAAATGTAGAAAATGTTTTTTTGTATGCTAGTTCTGAATGAACAAACTCCAACTTGAACATGGCAAATTACCTAAAATCTGTTGTCTTTCCCCCGGATTCAGCAAACCCTGCACAGTGTGCAGGACTAGTACAGGATCGCCAGCAGGCAATATGTCTGTTGTGCAATCTAGGAATAAGCTGTAGGGATGTGCACGAGCGCTCCTGCACTAGTCCTGCACAGACTAAGCCCCTGTATGCAAATAACCACATTTGCAGGTGAAATCCATGCAGATTAGGTGAATTTGCAATCCAGGAAGCTGGAAGCCGGCCGTGCAGGACTAGTGTAATCTGCAGAAATGTACTCAGTGAGTAACAGAGTACATTTTTGCAAACTAAAAAAACAGAGCCATGACAGCTCCAAATAAAGGGTGAATATTATGTAGAAAGCATGCCAATGGCCAAATATATGGCCATTGGCATGGAAAACAGTTGCAAAAATAAAAATAATCAACTTTTATTTTTTTAGCCGATCCCGGCTATTTAAGCGTAGGGCAGTGACGGGCAAACGTGTTCAGGCGAAAAATAAATTAAAAACCCTAAAATAAGCATTCTAACCAAAATCACTATTTTACCATTATACTCAATAGCAGGCAGAAGACAACATGGCCAGTGAATAGTGGTTGCTAAGGGGGGAGGCTCAGTGTGGGACCTGTAACTATGCATCAGCAGGCGATCCTATGCAAATGAAAGGAATGATACTGAATCCCAGATTTCCCCTGCATGCTAGTCAGCACCCAACAGTGCAAGAGCAGGAATAGCTTGGTGCAATTCTAGGAGTTAGCTGACATCATAGGAGGGGGTGTCAGGCATATTGTAAGTGGGATTGGAGCCCTGTGGCTCGGGTTTGCCCTTAGCTTAGCAGAGCTAAAAAGGGGGTGTGTCTAAGGCTGCCTAGCACATTTACATTGCCTAAGCAGGTGTGTGCACTGCTCACTGGGTTTTAAAGGAAAAAAAAGTAAACCAGGAAATAGCAGGTCTGTACACATTTGAGCACTGTGTTTGTGTGGTGCACCCCCAGGCTTAAACAGGAAGGCAATGGGAAGGGAAAACAGCAGTAGGAAGGTAATCTAAGAGAACTAGCATAGCTGGCAGGTAAAATGTATCAGAATCAGCCAGTTACACAGGCAGCAGACCAGCCCAGCCCAGAACACTACTGTAAACTATGCAAACACCTTTCCCTCTGGTTTTTCCCACATACTCTACACAACCAGTGTATACAAGCAGGGGAATTTTAACAAACAAAAACAACAAAATGATAGGGGCTGCAATAGCTATCATACATCAACATGTGGAAGAGGCTGAGGGTGGTGAGGATGAGAATGCTGTTGATCAACCCACAGTGAGGAGATGGAAAGAGTGTACAGACCCAGGGTAACCTACTAGTGGCTATGTGAGCTGGAGATAGTGGAGCACTATAGGGTAGACAGGGACCTTCTACAGGAAATTGTTGAGCTATGCCGGCCACGTCTCACACACAGAACTAACAGAGAGGAACCCATCCCAGTGGATACCAAGGTATGTGTAGGCCTAAGAATACTAGCTACAGGTACCTTCCAAAGGCCAACTGGAGATATAATGGGGCTCTCACAAGCATCAGCATCCAGGGTACTCCACCAGTTCCTGGATGCCATGTCAGTACATGCCGGTGAGCACGTATATTTCCCCAACATCCGTGAGGTGTTGACCAGCAATATGCATCTCTTCCACCAAATAGCAGAATACCCTGAGGTAGTGGGTGCTATAGACTGCATGCAAATACACATCAAAGCACCACCTGGTGAGTGGGGTAGGATCTATGTCAACCACAAGGACTTCCCCTCCATCAGCTGCCAGATCGCGTGCAATGCCCAGGGCATTATAATGAATGTGTGTGCTGGCTGTCCTTTAAGCTATCATGATTCCCACATCTGGCATCTGATGCAGCTGTACTAGAGATTTGCCAGTGGGGACATCTGTTATGGTCGCCTAGTGGGGGATGCTGGTTACGCACTGGTGCCCTGGCTGATGACACCCATCAGAAATGCACACACACCAGAACAAGAACTCCATAATGAGGCACACGCACAGACTAGAGATGTAATAGAGCGTGTGTTTGGGATGCTAAAGTCATGATTCTGGTGCTTGGACAAATCAGGTGGAGCCTTGCAGTACTCCCCAGCTACATGTACTCAAATTGTCATTGTATGTGCCATGTTACACAATATGAACCTGCGGAAACAGCTCCAGCAGGGACAGCATGGGCAGGGCCACACTGCCCCCCACCATTGCCAAGGCCTGCACAGGCACAGAGTGATGTGGAGGAGGAACAACTTGAGCCTGCCCCAATAGGCAGAAGGAGGTATGCCCTGTATGCCCCTGACCTTGGCAAAGAGGCAATGCATATCACATACACTGATGCAGGAAGGACCCAGGGAATTACACCACTCGCTGACTCACACATACAGTAAAAGGGATGCCAAACATGACACTACCTGTGCTCAACCATGTATAGGGGGTGTACTATGTGCATCTGACATAGGCAGCCCTCCAGCACCATCCTCAATACTGGCACACCCACAAAGTAAGTCACTCTCCTTACCAATTGCCGAATGGAGTAGTATGTGTTGTTACTTGTATCTACGGTATGGATGTGAGCATGCAAGTGAAATGAGTGGCTGAATGGGATGCCAGCAGATAGTAGACCCCTATAGTGCCACCATGAGATCTGTAGCAAATACTGGTGTCACCACGGTAGCCAGTACTACACATGGTGACAAAACCCACTGCAGGAAATGTGCTGGGCCACATGTATGTCCATATGACTCACGCATGCCAGTCAGCGAGGTTCACATACCCAACAACAGTCTCAGCCAGCAGGACAGGTGTAGACAAACACAAACAAAGGCTGTGCTAAGGCCTCTGAATTGTGGTCTGGGTAACTACTCCCCACAGACCTACACAGACAGACTACAGCAGGTCAGGCAGTGGTATGTTAGTTATGAAGGGCAGGAAGTCAAAAACTGATATGTAGGTCAATCAAACCTAAGAGCTGTAGTACCTGATATGCCTCTAGTCAGCATGATAGGTTAGAATACAAAATGAAATGGAGTACCTGACATACCAGTACAATCATAGCAAATGTGTACAAGTGTCAGGTGTGCCCCCCAATCCTATGTAGAAATGTAGAAACGGTCAGGTGTGCCCCCCAATCCTATGTAGAAATGTAGTAACAGTCAGGTGTGCCCCCCCAGTCCTGTGTAGAAATGTAGAAACAGTCAGGAGTGCCCCCCTTGAATCCTATGTAGACACATAGTAACATGTATGTGTAGTTACAATACCAGTGGAGCACAGATGACCTGAGGTGGCCAAGGTAGCAGGATAGATTATAGCATGTGTACAATATGTTGTTAGGTGTGTGTTAGGTCGGTGTATGTTTCATATTATGTGAGAGTGGTCAGTATGCATGCATGTTGAGGTTTGATCTGGTGGCCATTGCCCACTACTGCCGATGACAGGGCCAAGTCCTCACAACTGCAGTGCCAAAGACAATTCCCCCAGTATAACACATACTAGCAGTAAGCCATTGTAAATGGTTGGTGGTAATATGTGTCACCATCTGAAAGATGGACATGGCATGACTGTTGGGCTAGATATAAAAGCAGTACACAGGGAAAAATACCCCAGGCATACAGTATATAATGTGTAACCGTGAAATGGACACACCCTTGGAATTGTACATACAGATATGCATCACATTATCTGGGATTGTAGTAGGGAATACATATGTCTGGCCAAACATTTGCAGATCCCAAATGTGATAGGACTGATGTATAGGGAAATGGCTGATGCCCCTGCACAAGCCAGTATAACTGGAATGCCCCATGCATATCTGTGAGTCAGATGCAAGTAGTGTCCATAGCACACATGCACCCTGCTCACCCAAACATCACCCACAGGTACCTCTCTGTCATATCCCTGTTGTTGGGAATGGGTACAATATGACCCCCACCTGTGTATGGCAATAGCAAAAGAATGCAGCATGCAGTGCAGGTGTCCCATGCAGGTGTGTCCCTAGCTGTAAGTAGCACCCTGCCAGCATCCACACCACCTGATCAATACTGATAGAAAGTATTGGCATGAACACTTAGCACACCTACTCTGTCACCCCAGGGGAATATACTGTATGTCAATCTGGGACTGTAGGACTGACAGAATGCAATGGCCTGCTACAGCTGGCCTGCATCACCACCAAATGGCCTACAGGCCTCTGCAAAAGATCTGTGTCTCACCCATACTACACACTTCACATATGCCATATACAAGGCCATAATGGACAAACCACAGTAACATGTCTACCATGTCTTACTGCATGAACTGTGTACCAACACCAAAACACAGCTGTGATGAGATGATAACTATAGGGGAAGTATCAGATAATGTATGCATAATGTATGGAAGAGGATATAATAATAGAGGGGAGTGGGAGCATGGGCAGCATGGAATGTCCTAGGTCTGACACAGCCATGTGCACATACTATCCCTGGCTGCAAACACAAAAATGGGTGGCTAAAAATCTGCATGTACACCACAATGAAGGTAATGTCCTGACTTATGACCCCTGCCTCTGGGTAACCTGTGTGAATCTGTACAGCTGTGAGGTATTGCCACAGCAAGATAAGGCCATATTGTCATGCCAATGGATAAACAAGTATGGGATCCATTGCCAGCACTGTACTAAGGTGCTGAACTAGATACACAGACCCAGCAGCAAGTGTCTGCAGCTCCCCCTCCAGAATGGCATAACCTTCCATGAATATGTAGGCGTTTGACCACAATACTGGACACAGCTGCATTCACCCTGTTTTCCCCAGGACATCACTGTGAGCAATACTGTCCACCTGACAGTACTTGAGGACATAAAACATCACAGTGTATAATAGTACACATGTCTGAATATCTCTGCTAACACCAGTACCATATAGCAGAAGCAGCACAGACACAATCACCTACAGTACACACTATACCTTGCACAGTGTGACCCCATATTGCCAACTGATCTACAGATAACCTGCAGAAACAGTTTTCTACATGTGGGTGTAGAACACAAAGGTCTGCACTAGAGTACAAACTACCTGGAATGGATTCACACATTCAATACAGAAGGGCATACTGGGCATGCTCACATACAAATCAGTGAAGTCCTGTCTGCCAACAACAGTGGACCATACATATCTGACAGTTGCAGATGTTAGTGCATACACTCCTCAGTATGCACCAGTCATGCTTTGCACACACATTGGATAGGAATACACACATACATCCAAGGACAACACACTACAATATGCCAAATGTGTGCATGCATAGATGTGTGGAAGAGATTGACAGTGACAAAGAGACTTCCATCATGAGGCCTGTCCCACCCAGCACACAGCCAAATGGCTACAACCACATGATGTGTAAATTTCACTCACTGTAAATATTAGCCATTGGTATACCTCACCATTACAGACTCTGTGGTGCAAGTGCTAGCTGTGCAACATGACTGTACAAGGCAGGCATCATCTAGCTGTTGTATACACGTACTTGCAGAATATAAACATACGTGTACCTGAATGTGGTGTGTCTACCTCTAGATGAATGGGTTATGGCCCGTGCACACACACTGCCCTCCCCATAGCCCTACTATAACAAGCCTGTTGATGTTATTCACTTTGAAATATACCTTTGGGAAAAGACGTAGCCTGGTAATTTCCATGGTGCATCCTATAACTGCTAATGCTATAGTGTAATAAACTAGAGAGGTAGGATTTCTAATCCCAGACATGGCATGGCCACTGTGTGTGTGTGTGTGTGTGTGTGTGTGTGTGTGTGTGTGTGTGTGTGTGTGTGTGTGTGTGTGTGTGTGTGTGTCTGTGTGTGTGTGTCTGTGTAGGAAGCAATGCTTTTTAGGCTAGTCACACACATTACAAATCATAAGCCCTACTTTGGCAAGGCTGCTGATGTCATTCACTTTGAAATACACCTTTGGGAATGAAGAAGCCCAGTAATCTCCATGGCTGGTCCTATAACTGTGTAATGTTGTAGTGTGATAAACGAGTTAGGTAGGAGTTCTAATCCCAGACATGGCAACTGTGTTTGTGTCTGTGTAGAGAGTAATGCTTTTTAGGCTAGTCACACTAACTACAATTCAAATGCCCTACTTTGGCAAGGCTGCTGATGTCATTCACTTTAAAATGCACCTTTGGAAAAAGAGTAGTCCCAGTAATCTCCGTGGTGCGTCCTATAACTGCGTAATGTTATAGTGTGATAAACTAGTTAGATAGGAGTTCTAATCCCAGACATAGCAACTGTGTGTGTGTCTGTGTAGGGAGAAATGTTTTTCGGCTAGTCACACTCACTACAATTCAAATGCCCTACTTTGGCAAGGCTGCTGATGTCATTCACTTTGAAATCCACCTTTGTGAAAGAAGTAGCCCAATAATCTCCATGTCACGTCCTATAATTGCGTAATGCTGTAGTGTGATGAACTAGTTAGGTAGGAGTTCTAATCCCAGACATGGCAACTGTGTGTGGGTGTGTGTGTGTGTGTGTGTGTGTGTAGGCTAGTCAAACTCACTACAAATCAAATGCCCTTCATTAGGAAGGCTGATGATGTCATTCACTTTGAAATACACCTTGGGAAAGAAGTAGTCCAGTGATCTCCATGGCACGTTCTATAACTGTGTACTGCTGTAGCATGATAAACTAGTTAGGTAGGAGTTCTAATCCCACACATTGCAACTGTGTGTGTCTGTGTAGGGAGCAATGCTTTTTCCGCTAGTCACACTCACTACATTTCAAATGCCCAACTTTGGCAAGGCCGCTGATGTTATTCACTTTGAAATACACCTTTGGGAAAGAAGTAGCCCAATAGTCTCCATGGTGTGCCCTATAACTGTGTAATGCTGTAGTTTGATAAACTAGTTTGGAATACGTTCTAATCCAGACATGGCAACTGTGTGTGAAAGCTAGTCACACTCACTACAAATCAAATGCCCTTCATTAGCAAGGCTGATGATGTCATTCACTTTGAAATACACCTTGGGAAAGAATTAGTCCAGTAATCTCCGTGGCACATTCTAACTGCATACTGCTGCAGTGTGATAAACTAGTTAGGTAGGCGTTCTAATCCCATTCATGGCAATTGTGTGTGTCTGTGTAGGGAGCAATGCTTTTTAGGCTAGTTACACTCACTATAATTCAACTGCCCTACATTGGCAAGGCTGCTGATGTCATTCACTTTGAAATACACTTTTGGGGAAGGAGTAGCCCAGTAATCTCTGTGGTGCATCTTATAACTGTGTAATGTTGCAGTGGATAAACTAGTTTGGTAGGAGTTCTAATCCCAGTCATGGCAACTGTGTGTCTGTGTAGGGAGCAATGCTTTTTAGGCTAGTCACACTCACTACAATTCAAATGCCCTACTTTGGCAAGGCTGCTGATGTTATTCCCTTTGAAATACACCTTTGGGAAAGGAGTAGCTCAGTAATCTCCATGGCATGTCCTATAACTGTGTAATGCTGTAGTGTGATATAGTACTTTGGTAGGGGTTCTATTCCCACAAATGGCAAGTGCAGATGTTTGTTTGTGTGTTTCTTTGTCTGTGTATGGTGCAATGCTTTTGGGGTCATTCACAGTCACTACAACCTCAATTGACCTTCTTTGGCAAGCCTACTGATATCATTCCCAGTGAAATACACCTTTGAGGAAAGAAAACTCCAGTAATTTCTATGGCACGTCCTATAATTGTGTAATGCTGTAGTGTAACAAACTAGTTAGGTAGGAGTTCTAATCCCAGACTTGGCAAGTGTGTGTTTCTGTGTGCATCTGTGTTTATCATTCATATCCTGTGTGGAGGTGGTTGTGAGTGTTTAAAAACAGGACTCATTGTGGAGTGGGTTTTGCAAATTTCTTTTAGGTTGTCCCTATTATATGTCACAATGTCCACCTTACAATAATAACAGATGTGAAATAGGTGAGAGGCTGGGGTGCCAATCCATGCCCCTACAAGTGATATCAAGGCCTGGTGAACAAAGTTAGCAACCCTTGTATCACCCGGAGAACCCTCTCAACTCATGTCTCATACACAAACACACTTGCAAAGGCAGCAACCACTAAGTTGGTAGTACCCTGCATATTGCCCACAGATAGTAAGTATGGTGTGATTGCAGTGGACTACAGAGGGCATGGCACCCTGTCCTTCAGTACAATAGGCACATACATGCAGACAGTGTGCCTTCCCTATGTTCCCCACTGGATTCCAGCAACACCTGTGGTGCTATCAAATGTGACCCACAAAGGACATACCATGCCTTAAACACATGCCCTGTATGGACAGATGCCACTGACACCAGGGAATACACTGTATCATGCTATCTATGTAGGTGCAGAGTCAACCTGCTGTCCATTAACAGTTCCCGCCACATGAGGCCAGGACTGGCACATCTGCTGATAATCTGTGTACACAATATGGGCCAGACACCCCAGGTACAGTTCCACATGTCACAGTACATGCATGTGGGATGTGTGCACATCCCAGACACCATCCATGTAATGGACTAAAGCACACATACATGGCAAGCATTGCACAAAAATGGCCGCACACACAATATTTACCCAGGTGACTGGATTGTGAATACAATACCCACCTGTGTGGGCCAATCCAGACACTACACCTCTGAGTCACACTGCAGGACATTGTCATGTGGCCTGATGCCAAGATATACCCTTCAACTAGCCTTGTATAGCTTTCTGGCACAGTCATCCACTACACAACCATGAAGCAATGCATGCATGCATGTCAGTACTGGCACCCTGTGTCTGTGGGTGTGGTGTATGATGCTTTTGACCACATTCACACTCACTGCATCTCCCATTGGCATACGGAAGCATGCTATCTGATGTCAGACACCTTCGCATACCCTTTGCCCATATAACCTCCGGATAACCCCTCTGGTGCATGCGAGACCTGCACATTGCTGTATTGTGGCAAACTAGTTATAAAGTGTATTCCTGACCCTGCCGAGTGTGTCAATGTTTGTGAGTCCCTGAGAGAGTGTGGCTGTGTTGACACTGACATCTATTCATTGTGGACAGGCACTTGTACTACACCTACTGTATTGCTGCCATATCACTATTGCAGATTCCACATACCATCACATATATGTTTTGTCAGCTCATCAACATGTAAGCTATGTGGTACATGCAATAACTGCATGTACATGATAGTAATACATAGTCAGTCAGGAGTTTGAAACCCTGTACTGGTAGGTGTGTGACACAAACATTCTTAGGTTTTACTCTCCCACCCCCTCCCTGAGTTACTTTGTCTCTGTCTGTCTCTCTCACTCCCACTCTGATGGATGTGGAAAACTACACCTGCTTTGCTTAGGCAGCAGCTTGTGTTTTGTAAGTGATACTCATAATCAGCTGATGGCCTCTGCATGAATTGCAGCCCTCCTCCAGCTGATTGCATGTGGAACAGCTGTGGTAACATTCCCATAGCCAATTGCATGGAAATATACTCCAATATCTAGGAACATCATGTTGGTGTTGGGCCTTTTCATTCACTGTGAACATGACCTAGATCTGGTGTTTGGCAAACAGCATTACAGATGGATTTGTGATTTACTTCTAACAATATACACTGTGGAAAAAGGCCACCACATAGGAGGGGAATATGCCTGACATGACTACAGAATGTAAGTGTTGCTATTCTGCATTTGGAGTAATGTCGGTTTAACAGGGTGTGTGTGGATATGGCTGATCTACATGTTTTAATACCTGTCATGACAATGCTATGTTTTTAAGGAAACTCACATCTGTAGGGTCATCTGCAGACTGGGAAATGTGTGGTGCCTTACATTTGTTGTGTTAGTCACAGAACACATATCTGAGAACCGCAGAAGCATAGTGTGAGGATTGCAGTCAGTACATGGTGACAGCCATGAGAGTTACTGACTTCATATCCCTCAGAGGACATATGTCACAACAAACCCTGTTATAACAGTAAATATATGAGGTTATAACAGCAACATGTCAATAGTGGCCCTGTGTTTGTGCCTCCAGCCACAACTCTGTCAACCTTTGTACATATGTCATGCAGTAAGAGGTGCATATGTTCTGTACACCACTATTTATTGACATCATATCTGATAACAAGACAGAGAGATATCAGACTGCTACATATGTATAGTAGGGGTTATATTTAAGAACATAAGATGGGCATTCTGTGGTTGTGTGTAAAGTACTGAAGCCTGTGTACTTATGGTGATTGTCAACAGCATGTATATTGTGAATATGTACCTTGGCCTGTGTGCAGACTGTAGTAGATGTCGTTGTTCTTGGTCCTGTTCTATCTGATGTTACAGGTTGCTCCAGAGTATGACACTCTATCGGCTTACATGTTTGTAGGGCCAAACACACACATGTCCCATACCAAAGACAGGCATCGTACCACACTGTGTAGTGGCCCAATATATGTGTGGTTAGTGTATGAGGGGCACATATAAGGATGGTGTTGATCAGTCCATATACTGTAATATTAAGCTAGCTTACCATATGTGGCTGTGGCTGTATTCACATTGGTTGTGGTTAAGCACTTTTACACAGGTGTCTGTTACTCTGTGCTGTGACATGCCTGTGGAGCCTGCTATATTGGCAGGTACATGTGTATTCCCCAATAAGAAATGTAGGCCAGTGTTGTGGCAATCTGCCTGTAGTTTGCACAGTGCTCTGTTACATGCCTAGCAGATTAGTGTACTTACCCAGTGTGATGTTATGTCCAGATATTTGCCAGATGTACTGCTGCTGGGCCAACATAACTGTCATGTATTTCTGTCAAAGCAGTGGGATGATGTTCAGATGTATGTCACTAACTAGTGGGTATTATGTAGCCATGTAACCTCTGCACCAGTGGTTATTATTTGTCAGAACAGAAAGGAGTGCATGAATGCATAACCTATGTTGGCATATATATTCCAGTATTTACGTGATATACCCATCTACATGGCTGTTAACATCCACATTGTCAGCGTTGGTCCACATGTCCTGCACCAAGGGGGTTCTGT
Source organism: Protopterus annectens (assembly GCF_019279795.1). Taxonomy (NCBI): domain Eukaryota; kingdom Metazoa; phylum Chordata; order Ceratodontiformes; family Protopteridae; genus Protopterus; species Protopterus annectens. Next base: position 590,890,185 of record NC_056732.1, read on the forward strand.
GTATACCTATGGACTGACGAGAGTGTGTCAGACTGTCCACATTTATTGGCCATATCTCTGCTGTAATCCTCAGTATCATTACTGTGCCAGCAGTGGCACTGTAATATGATGTCCTTAGGATGTCTGTTAGTAGCCAATGGTGCACATGATAAAATCAGATGTGACCTCCCACACACATGTCTGTTAAGACAAACCCTATTACAGTAGCAGCAGTCTACGTATATACCTGCAACACATACCTGACAACCTCTTGCACTAAGAGGTTGGGACTATTGGGGCTGAGGTAGGACTCCACTCCATGTTCTGGACATATGGTGAACATATATGCATATATAATTATCCACATATCTATATAGATATATACACATATACAAATCAACATACATAGATGTACATGTATGTATGTATATATATATATATATATATATATATATATATATATATATATATATATATATATATATATATATATATATATATATATATATATATATATATATATATATATATATATATATATTCATATATACACATGGGTCTACTACTGGAGATCAAAATTGCACTATTTCAAAATCCGGTGGTAGATGCCCACTAACGTGAAAGTGCACTTCACCGAAAGTGCACTTTCACAAACACCACCTGAGCAAATGGTTATGGACGCCAGGGTTAGGGTTTGGGTAAAGGATAGAAGATAGCTAGTAGGGCTATTCACTATCCTTAACCCAATCCCTAGCCCTAAGGTCCATGACTATGGCACCACAGTGGAGGAAATTGTATGTCCTCCATGGTGCAGTAGTCATGGACCTATGTCCTCCACTGTGGTGTGAAAGTCACGGGCATTAGGGTTAGGACTTGGGTTAAGGATAATGGATACTTAGTAGGGCTATCCACTATCCTTAACCCAAGCCCTAACCTTAAGGTCCATGACTACTGCACCACAGTGGAGGACATTGCCTGTTTGTTCTAGTGGTGTTCGTGAAAATGCACTTTCGGTGAAGTGCACTTTTGTGTTAGTTGACATCTACTACCGGATTTCGAAATAGTGTAATTTCGATCTCCAGTAGTAGACCCATAAATATATATATATATATATATATATATATATATATATATATATATATATATATATATATATATATATATATATATATATATATATATATATATATATATATATAACACTCAAATATATACATATACACAGCAGTATATGTCTACAGATATGCAGATATAGATACATATGAACATATACTTATGGATATCTACATATATGTTGACAGTAATAGGTATATCAGAATAGATATGTATGCACATATAGTTATAGATATGTACATATATATCTACATAAATAGGCAGATCTGTACACATAAGATGTGCACATATATAGCTATTTATACATATATCTATATATGTATATATATATATATATATATATATATATATATATATATATATATATATATATGCATATATATAGCTATACATACATATATATAATATATATATATATATATATATATATATATATATATATATATATATATATATATCTACAAAGAGATCTACACATGGCCATATATATGATGCACTATACAGACGTGTCTACAGACATATGTATGAATATACATGTGTATGTACATGTAGACGTATATCAGCATATGTATATGTATATATCCATATTCCTGTCATGTGTAAACATCACAGTAGTGTACACCTTCCCAGATGTATCTCACTGTATGCATCTGATATGTGTACATTATGATTAAACAACATATGTGATGCAAGAGTCATAACAACAAGTACTACACAATTGTGAAAGTAAAGGCAATTGTTCAATACTAATCAATATGTGTATTGACAGATATATTGGAAAAACAACAGCTGTCTTCACAGTGGTCATGGTATAGTGGTTAAGTTTTGTGACTATAGTGTACAGGGTCCTGGGTTCAAGGGTTATTCATTTTGCTGCTGGGCAGAACCAGGGCTGTTGGATACAAAGTGGTTATGGCAGTTTTGAGCAGTTTTAAGTGCATTTGCATGGGTTTGCATGACGCTAAGTGGTGCTAAGCTATGGGTAAACGTGTGGGCACTTACACAGTGTAGGCTTCACTTACCAGTGTGCATATCAGCTTAGCTGTTATACTGGAGCAATGTTGATACCTGCTAAGCATGGCTTAAATCTGGTAACCAGTTCACACCACCCAGTCCTATATCATAACAGGGCAATGATATTTGTAATAAGTGTATGTAATGCCATGTACAATACATGCGCCTATGTGCTGTCATTACAGTAGCAAGGGGTGTGAGTGTCATGTCTGGGACACACAAGTATATAAAGCCTGTACAGCACTGTTATCCATGTAAATGTGTGTTACATACAGGAGTAGTAGCCCAGGGTATGTGCTTCACACTGGCATGTAGTGTATCATGGTAGTTCTACTGTTGACAGTGCTTTCCCAGGCAAGAGTAGAGTGCTAAATGTAGTACTGACAACAGGCACACCTGCAGACATAGCTGGAATCTGAGGCCTCCCTGATGTATCCCTGGTGTGTGAGCTGTGTCACAGTATATATCCCCTAGTGGATAATGATCCGACATGTGGAATGTAGCTGTTGATTGCCACCTGTACAGCACATGTTAGTGAGGGCTTCCAACATGTAGTTATGACATACAAATTTTTGTCAAATGACTGTCAACACATTCATCCTACTGCATAGCTACTTGCAAGCTGATGACTGTCAGACCCTGTACAGATTTGCAGATAGCAAGTATCCAGCTGGGATATGTACAGGCAACCTATGCTTGATTGACACTTATATGTCTGCTGAGCTGTGTAAGAACTGGCACATAAGGGAGACAACACCCTGTATGCACCATATGCCATGGGTACCTCCACTACACTACCACAGTCAACAGAACATGCTTCAGTACAGGTCTCCATCACAGACACTAACCATGTGTTATAATACATGTTGCATACATGTCAACTTGATCACTTCAGTGGCCATGTGCAGGAGGCACCAGAGGATTGACTGATGCATGTCATTCTCATCCTGAGGGTCAGCACAGTGGTGTCTGTCGATAGATTGCCTGCTGCCACATGGCAGGTGGCAGGATACTACTATATACACATCCCCTACACAACCCATCCCTCCATGGACAATACCTAGGTACACAGCTATGACCACCTGCAGTGATGCACCCCAGTAGTGACACATGTGTACGTGTACATTACTGAGTATAGCAGTGCCTGTGTGTTAGCACACCTGTACTTTAGAATTCCATGAGGGCCTTCACAACCACCGCAACACCCATTGCTATAGTCAGTTGTGGCTGCTGCTGTAAGGGACATTACATTTACCCTGTTACACTCCTCTCCCTACTGGCTACATGATCCTTGCAGTATCAGTACAACAGTGTTGCACAAATGAGTCAATAGGCATGAGATACCCATTGAGTTCTGGCAAGTGTGTGTATGTCCATATATCTGTAGGGTACAGCATTCCGAGGCCACATACCCCTATTAAAATATCCATTGCCACACAGTAGTACAGATAGGGTTGTTGCTGCCAATAGGTGAGGCATGACAATGCAACACACTACTATGCCTGTGGCATGTGCATTAGATGCATATCCCTGTAGTACCGCTGTTGGGATATACAATGTGTTGTATTGCAGTCGTGGGCAATGTGTGATGGTGGGTATTTCAGAGTGTCATCATGAGTTTCAGGGAGTACAATATCCACTGGTAGATGTAGGTGCTGTGTACACTGTCACTACAACAAGGTACACCCAGTATATGTCCCATGTACTACTTTATGGTTACCACTGTGACCATCAACCATACAGGTAACTGATACCACAACCCAGCCCATTTATGCATGTGCTGTGTGCAGCCTACCTTTAACACATTGGACACATGGTCAAGTTAGTTAGCAGTGATAGGCCCAGGTCTCTTGGACATGTGTCTGCCTGTTATGTGTCTGTTAATGTGTCTATGAAGGTATGTCACACTATGTATTGTCCATATACACCCAGTACATCCTCCATTGGCATACTGTACATGTCTGAGGATGTTCTGCATGTAACATGTAACCTGGAATGCACCTCACCCTAAACACTGTGTGGTGTGTGCAGTGAAAGCCACACACTTCAGTAGCACTACATACCTAGGTTGGGGGTCTAGTCCCAGTGTTGCCAAGTAAGAGTGTACAATTATGTGTATGGATCTACAAGTTGCAGATTATACACGTCACAGCGGGTCACCTGTTCATATGGCACAGGCAATAACTGTTATACAAACCTGTGACATGTGTTCAACTGTACCCCAGATATGTTACAGCCATGATGTCAATACAGTGTCATATCCCGTTGTAGAATATGACTGCAGACAATCCTCCTGCTGACACATGTGCACCTACAACACAAATGGATAACATTATGGAGACCACAATCAACCAGTGTTACTAACAGCTATAATGTATCATTGCTGGATGGCTACACTACCTGACATGTATGCATTAAACTTTACTCCTGACAACATGTTACACTGAAGTACTTTGGTACACTGTAGTACAGTCACCATGTGCATCAGAACCATATTAGCCTGTCCCTGCATCGATGTTATGGATGATAGGGATGTGGCACAGGTATCATCATATGCACAGGGTCTGTTGTTGGTTTACCAAAGGCTGAGGGTGGGCCATGCATTTGACGCCATGTGTGTGGGTGAGGGGTGTAATGAGGTGAACTGGGTATGATGATGTAGTGTGTGTAGGTATGGGGTTGCCCATGGTGTCTTTGCATAGTGTGTGGGTATGCATACACACAGTTCTGCCATGTGGCTGCCCTACACAGGTGTTTATGGACAGCTGCAGACCATACCTAGCAGGGTGTGCAGTTCACTGCCTCCAGCCATGGACATGTGGACTGTGCCTGCCAGGGTTTCCATGGGCGCATCCATGTATAAGCCTCGATGTGCTACTCTCCCCAGATAATGACAGCTATCCACTGGAACCAGGTCCCTCCTGGAACTGGCCAGAATAACGTGCTCATGGCCTGCTGTGGTGTGGTGTGGACAGCACACCCCCACAGTACCAGGGCTGGTACTGCCACTACGGGAGCCCATTGTTGTCCTAGCACATCCACATTGACTGCCAGCTGTTGGTATTGCTGGCCTACATCCACGCCGTCATCGCTACACTCCCACCACATGTTCAAGCACAGTCAAACCACGTTTGATGCGGGCCATCATCTCACCAGACCATCTAGCCATGAGCTCGGTATAAGCATGGATGGCACCAGACAGTTCACGGACGTTGTCGCTTGCAGATGTGAGAACAGCCCTCTGCAGCCTCAGGCCCTGTCTGCTGTAATGTTCCATATGTGCCTGAGCTGCCATGACAGCCTGAAACATGCACCTGGTGGTACCAATTGTGGTGCATCTGCCAGGGGCATGATGACCAGCGGCCCTACCATGAGCACCCTGGGACATCTGCCTATGTGGTGTCCTGCCAAACATCCAGCTATGCCTGCTGTGACCAGACACAGTAGGCATGGTTACCACACTCTCCTGTGCACTGCCACCAAACACCAACTGTCCCTCTGCTATGGCCACTAGTGATGAGGCATGTATAGGCACTGAAACTGTGTGGGGTTGGGGTGGCTGAAAGGGGGATGTCAAATGATGGCGCGGTTTCAGCCCCTGACAACTCCACCTGTGCCTCATCAGTACTATCATCATCTTTGGTGTCTGCATGGACACCATCATCAGATTGCAAGCAGGAGGGACCCTGACCCACCTCATCACCTGTGGGAGAAAACAAGAAATACACTTTAAGACCTGTACATCATTGCATAACAGTACACACACGTGCACACACACACACACACACACACACACACACACACACACACACACACACACACACACACACGCACACACGCACACACGCACACACACACACACACACACACACACACACACACACACACACACACACACACACAACCTTAATACCTACCTGTCCTTGACTTTACAGACAGTCCCATATTTATTCCCATGTGTTCTCCATCCAGCATCGCACTTGGTAACATACACTCACTAATACCACTCATTAACGTATCATTCCTCTAAATGCCTAGACAAGTGATCATAACACAAGACCTGTTACTCCATTACCTCCCTGAACTGAGTGCAGTGGTTTTACATGGCCTCACTGCTGTCATTCAGTGTTCACCCTGTGTATGTCTGGACATCATGAGCATGTCCCCTATATGTGATGGGCTACTATGTTCACTCCATAATATCACGCACTGGAGTGTCATGTGTAAGTATTGTTCAGTATATGCCAGATATGCTGCTCGATCAACCTATCATGTGACAATTTTAATATATGGATACACTCCCTGGTGTTGTCTAGTAATTCCCCAATGCATCTGTATTGATGCATACATGGGTTGTCAGTCACCTCTCTGCTGAATGCAATATTAAGGGTATACCTGGTGTCTACCTTCCCTTCCAATGTATGTTCCATGCTACAGAACTTATTATACTATCAGCTGTCCTGTGATTACATACATGACAAGTATTCCTGGTGTGTCATGTCATTCCATGTCCATGTACTGCATAATCCCAAAGAGAAGTACTGCTGTTTGAACAACCCCACAATCACACATGTGCATACGTGGACACCCACACAAACACACACACATGCACACATGCATCCTATATGCATCGTCCTCCCTCCACTTCACCAGAGTGACACTACAGACAAAATAACCACCCACTGAGACATACACACACACACACACACACACACACACACACACACACACACACATGCAGGTGAGGTTGCACAATGATAGTACACACAGTCCTCCTATTACCCATCTGTCAACATGCATAACATATGGTACACAACAGCATGCAGTGCAGCTATAGTCAATCCATGCTAGCAACTGTATACATGTGTGTGGTGCATGTGCTGTGTTATTAATTGATGCCCCTTCCCCTGAATGCCACTGCACCCATGTACACAGTATTGCTGTGCACCTGTTCTGCACCCAGCCATGTACTGTGCACCAAACCTCACAGTTGTACAACCCATTGCTGAATGTGTAGTACTGTGTCAGTTATGTCAGCAATAATGCTCACAGTCCCTATGTTTTTCAGCAACACATACTTGGGATGATATGCGGACAGATGTCATTTGTGAATGCCTATTGTCTGGTTTACAGATCTCAACATCAGCAGACCATGTATGATCAATCCAATACTATTACACTGACAACTATCAAAGCATACCATGGCTATGGGGAGTGTATACACCCTTACTGATATGATGCACCCTTTCTTGATCTGACATGGGACTACATCACCGCATATATTAACAGTACACGAGCCCAATATGTGACATATGTCCTGTACATTCACATGCAGTGTCTACGGAATGTGTTAGGTGTGCGGGTGCTGACTGTGATGCATGCACTCCATGTGTGCATATGTGTACACACCCTTATCATGACGGTTTGTTGCATCTATTGTTATGTGTACTACATCAGTCACTACTCCTGGCAAGGGTATACTAGCATGGGCAATCTGCATTTGCCAGTGTATGTTCAGTCTGCCCTACACATGTCCTCCAAATCTGCATGATTGCAAGGTCTACTCGTGTGCACATCCCTTGGTGTTCACATAGTGCCATCACTATTGCTGCTTGGGTAGGGTTACATCTGCCACAGTTCCTGAACCTGACTGTGTGCAGATACAGCCATTCTTAGCATCCTTAGGATCCCTGCTGCAGTGCACTGGTATGTCATGCTGACACCACCTCCCGACCTTCAGCCTTTTTGCAGATGCTTGACAAGTAAGGCATACACATGTGTCAGTTTGCAGTGTCCCATACACTGAACACCACATGTTACAGCCTAGTCCCAGCTGATAATGTGGACCACAGTAATATGTTATGACATAGTGTAACTCTGTAACAGTTGCCATTGTACTACTGGGATATAAATTGATGTTGCACTGTATACAGGTGATGTTTCACACATGTCTCTACTGTAGGCCATGTCTCCCACCATTATGGTACTCCCTGTGGACACATTCTGCAATGACAGGATGTTAGTTATCTAGCAGGTGTCTGATATACCCTTCCAATACCCCATCATGGACACCACTGTGATGCCATGCATTTAACAGCAACAATATGTGCACATGTACAGCATGCATTCTGGGTAGGTGTGTTATATGTGTGCATGAAATATACCATAGCCATTACATGCCTGGTGTATTGGCAAGCATCAATATAAACCATACTCACCAGCAACAGGCTGCTGCCTTGGTGGTATACCGAAGAGACCTACATAAGAGGGTGAGAGATGCAAAGTCAGTGGCCACATCTGTGGCATTGCTACAGGGTGGGTGCAGCATTACAGTACAACAGTACATGTCCACAATACTACCACATCTGCACATCTGTTTATCACTGCTATGCAGCAATAAACTATATCTATGACATGTCAGATATGCATGATCTACCTGTACAGATGCAGATGCATATGCAACAGTGGTCTACTGATGTGCCCTGTGGCCCTACCTGCAGGCTCCTCAGCTGGTGTGTGGGTAGCACCCACCTCCACAATGGTGTATGGCAGTTGTTGGCTATGCTGATGGGCAGGTGCCACAAAGCTGACGAAGAGCTCCTCAACACGTGTCAGGGGGAAATGGATGGCATCCCCCCCCCATTGCGAGGTGATTCCCCCCAGACTGCAGCAGCATGCTGACGGGCATTGTGAAGCAGGTCAGAACAATGATGCCAGACCTGCTCATAACTACGGTTGTGCAGTCTGACATCATTGACTCTGGACTAGGTCATTCCACAGGGCGGTCCGCTCCTGCTGCTCATGGGCAGCCTGGCCAAACAGGATAGGTTAGTGCTGGATTAGGTGGTTTATCACTATTTCATTCTGAGCAGCTGAGTAAACAGGGAGCAGTCCATGTGATATCTTGCCTGAAAGACATAAATATGGAAACAGGTCTGAGCAACTCATACAGCAAGGTTACCACAGTTCAAAATACACATCTCTGTCACTCCCACACCATATCAGCAACAACAAACTTTACATGGAACTCAGTAGGTATGGCTACAGCTTACCTACCAGTGGGACAGATATTTTATTGTACCGCACTTTGTGCTATGTGTTTGTAGCCATGTTCCCTGTGTGGACACTATCATTGCTGGCCTGTTACAGACTATTCACCTGCATGCCATTGTCAGAAACTCTATGTTTCCATATATGCCTGTGGTATGCTTGCTATTTGATTGCTGCACATCTGACATTTTGTGTTATTGGGGATATCTATGCATGCTGTTGGACATGTTCTTGGATTGTGTAGCCTATTACTACACACATATGTTCTATAACAGTGACACAATAGCATGTTTAGGGAATTTTTGCCAGCAGAACCAACTCTCCTAACTCATCAGCCCATGTTACCAGGCACATCACATGTGGGACCCACCCTGGGGCCTCCTCATGTACTGGTGCAGCACTACCTTCAGGTGGAACCAGCACAGGGGATGTTGTCCCCCACTGGGGGGCATACACAGACATGATCTTGTCCTCTGAGGTCAGGTCCAGGGTCTGTTCCATAGCAGGCTCACAGAGACATGTGGGGTGTGCTAAATCACTTAGAGGCACCCAGTACACATTCACAAGGCCCACATGCTCCACATGCTCAGCCTCCAGGCCAGGCACCTTTGGGATGTGGACTGCTGTGGTGAGTAGCAATGGGTGGGAGGCTTGTTCCCATTGTGTCCATATTGGGGCCCATAGGGCTTCCACATCACAGACCACACACACCATCCAGGGTGTTTACCCACCACATGTGTCACATACAACCCCTGTAGGCTGTCCTCTATATCTACCAACTCGGACCACCTCCACAACTATACCTGCCATACTTCCCCATATTCCCATTCCCTACTTCACAGACAAGAGCAATGTGGTCCCAACAAGGGGTTCACATTTGACATACCTGTCCATGTTGCACACACTGACAGCTGTATATATCTGTGTGTATTGCTATGTGTGCAGTTCCCTCGCACATAGCAGGCAGCACTGTGGTGATAATATAGGGGACATGTATTTACATACATATATGTGTGTGTGTGTGTTTGTATATATCTAGACATGCATATAGGTATATAACTATATATGTGTAGATATATATGATGCATATATGTGTTTATATAAATATCTACATATGGGTATCTGTATATCTGTGGACATACATGTATATATATATATATATATATATATATATATATATATATATATATATATATATATATATATATATGCATATATGGGTCTACTACAGTTGACTGAAAATCACTTGATTGAAAATGAAATTACTATGACCACTTCACTGAAAGCTCACTTCACTGAAAATTCACTTGACTGAAACTCATTTTGTTGAAAGTCATAAATGGCCTTTCCCCCACTGTAGTGCAACACTGGAGTTAGTATATAAAGTAAGGTGGGTGTGAGGGGCACAGCCCTTCACATTGAGGTGTGTGGGGGGGTGAAGCCCCCTACATATCGTGGTTATATATTCTCTTTTGGAAACAGTTATTTATTGCACTTGTAAGTTTCACTGTATATAGTTTAAAATGTTTGTAATATGTGGGGGGCTATGCACCACCCCCACACACACCCTTACTTTATATACTAACTCCAGGGTCACACTACAGTGGGGAAAAGGCCATTTATGACTTTCAGTGAAATAAGTTTCAAAGAAATGAGTTTTCAGTGAAGTGAGCTTTCACATTTCATTTTCAGTAAAGTGAGTTTTCAATCAACTGTAGCAGACCCATATATATATATATATATATATATATATATATATATATATATATATATATATATATATATATATATATATATATATATATATATATATATATATATATATATATATATATATATATATATATATATATATATATATATATATATATATATATATATATATATATATATATATATATATATATATATATATATATATATATATATATATATATATATATATATATATATCAAGAAAATCTGTCCCAGAAGACCAAAATGTTCATATAAAACAAACCAATACCCAATGGACGCAACGATAGGTGACCCAAAATATCATGAAATAATTAAACAAGTCCAATGTCACAACCATCAATTGAATAAATCCAATGACCAAACTTAGATAAAAGAATAACAGAGAATGTTTTAATAAACGTTAGCGCTATCGCGGTTACCCGCTTCTTCAGACGTTACATTTTAAAACACATAAACATAACTTATATAGTAGATACGTCACATCCTAGCAACTTGTCGCATAACATCATTTCCTGTGCTAGGTACGCTTGCATATACGAATGTAAAACAATATAAAACTACTTGCAGCTAAAGTAACCAGATAAGATACTTTCAATTTGCTTTTACAAAGCATTCTCTACTGAAAGAATACAGCCTAACATCCTATCATGTCAATTAAAAACGATCGCACTGCAAATTTATGTCTAAGTGTTACACATCAAAGCAATGCATTAAAAGCAATTTAATAAGACATATACAAACATTAAAATATAATAACCACAAATAGATCGCAATTAGTATAAAGAATATATATACAATAAAGAAAATTACAAAATTGTATGAGCATATCTAACCCCCAAGATATAAACTGCTATACAACAGAAGAATATTCTAAAACTCAGTGAAATCAATATATCCATCAGTTAAAGTGAGCAAATCAACTGGTGGTCATATATACAACTGTATACAATAATAATATACCTAGTATCATACTATTTGTACATGAGATCGTTATCTGAAATAATTCATTTGATCCCTCTTGACTTTAGAGCTGGCTTCAGGGGTACCGACTCATTTAAACCCTTCCCCCTATGAGCTGCCAGTCTCAAAATCCACTGCACCTCAGATGATTCGGTGCGATTTGTAACATCGCCCCCTCTCAGATTATGATGTTGTACCTGTAACACTTGAAACATGAAATTGTGATCAACATTGTTGATCATATGCTTGGCTATGGCACTGCAGGAGTCAGACCTAGTGTAGCAATAGATGTGGTCCCTTATCCTTTCACGCAAAGACCTGTTTGTCTTGCCAACGTAAAAGACAAAACAGGTTTTGCAATGAGCTACATACACCAGGTCTCTGGTGCTGCAGTCCGCACAACATCTAAGCTCCCACAACCTCCCGTCATTAGAGTTCCTAAAGAATCTAGAGGTATCAATGTGGTTACAGTAAGCACAAGAACCACATTTCTTTGTGCCAAACTCAAGGCTAGACCTTGGACTACTGACATCACACAAATTCGGAAAGCACAGTAGCTGCTTCACATTCTTCATATTATTAAATGTATACCGGGGACAATTTCCTACAATAGTCTGTGTCCTCAAATCTGCTGTTAGAATGTTCCAATGTTTAAGCAGAGCTGTCCTAACAACTTGTAAATTATCTGCATACGGTAATACAATTGGTAACTGTGCCCCCCGACTGGACTGGTCAGTATTGTGAGCAACCACTGACCGGTCAGAATAGTACGGTTTACCCTTATTGCTCCTAAGCTTCACTGCATGATTAAATCCTGCATTTATTAAATCCGAGCCATAGCCCCTTTTGGAAAAATTGCCATGTAACACTCCTAGTTCATGGTGGAACATGGTGTCGTCCGAGCATAGCCGTGACACTCTCAGAGCTTGACCCTTGACTATGTTCAAAAAAGTTCTAGGGTGGTGCATACTGTCTGTGGCTAGATAAGAGGCCCTATAGCATGATTTCCTAAACACAGTCGTATGTATTGCTCCTGATTCTTTATATACCACTACATCCAAGAAATCTAGCTTGGTACTGGAGTGTTTCATTGTAAACCTCAAAAACCCATCAAGGCTATTGATGTGTGACACAAACGAGGTCAATTCATCGACAGAGCCGCGCCATAGGAGAAAGAGATCATCGACGAAGCGCCTATAGAAAACTATATTGGAATGCTTCATCATGATCTCTCTCTCCCATACAGCCAAAACCAAGTTGGCATATGTGTTGGCGCAGCTCGTGCCCATGGCCACACCTACACGCTGTCTAAACACCTTGTCAAGAAAGACAAAATAGTTGTTCTCAAGTACGGTTTCCAAGAGGAGTGCCAAAAAATCTGCCTCAGTCTTGCCAAAACAATCATATAATAATTTCGTTACCCACTCAACACCCATACCATTAGGAATGCACGTAAAAAGCGATGTTACATCCATCGTCACAAAAAGCAAATCACTGACATCATCCAATTCATGTACAAAAGCATACAAGTCCGTCAGAAAATGTCCCGTATCTTTTAGAATATATTCATACTGCTTCAACAGAACCTTCAATTTGTAGTCTAAGTAAATGGAAATTGGCTGAGTCACCCACCCCTCACCTGCTACAATGGGTCTGAAGGGTGGGGCAGTCGCATGTTTATGTATCTTAGGCAGTCCATTCACCCGAGGTATAATAGGAAAGTCCACCTGGAAATACTCATATAGGTCTCTGGTCAAGAGACCCAAAGATAGACAGTCATTTAACATCTTGGATATACCATCACAGCAAAGTTCCACATCATCCAAACTACTAAGTTCATACGATTCCGTATCAAGCATATTGGACAGGGAATGAACATAGAAAGACCTGTCCAACACAACAACCAGACCGCCTTTATCGGCATATCTATATATATATATATAGATATACACACATACATATACATACCTACATACCTATATATGGGGTACATTCAGACATCAGGTCCACAATCTCACAGCACCTTCCTGCACAGCTGCACTGTTCTGCCTTGCTACAACACAGACAGGTGCCACATATTTACATAGCCTGACATTGAGGGGGTATAGTTAGGGCTATATTTCAGGTAATCCTATTGCACACCAATGGCATTACAGCATGCTACAATACAGGTTAATCTGAGTATCCTGCAAGCGGTGGCCTGAGGAACCCACATGCCCATCATTATGGCATTACTTCCACCACTAGCTATTTGCCACAGTAATATACATGCTTCCCATTAAACAACACACACTATGATGGCTTACATCTTATTAGTCTGTGCTGCTCTGCACAGTTGATGGGTATGGCCAACTACACACAGGGACAGACTCTATTGTCCTTAGCAGTTGTTCAGCTGAATATCATTACAACAACACCTGATGGCACATATAAATCATTCCACATCATCTATCCCATTATTATGGACCAAGTACTACAGTCAATTACATGCATATATACTTCACATACCAGTTGGGGGAATGATGTCCCTTCTGGATAGTTTGCTGGATGGATGTTTTTTTTTTTGTTGTTGTTTCTCTCTCTCGCTCTCTCTCTCTCACTCTCTCTCTCTGTCTGTCTCTCTCTCTCTCTCCAGTGAATGGATTGAGCTGCTTTGAATAGATTGCAGCATGGAGTTTGTAGGTGATGCACATGATCAAGTGATGGTGTCTGCACCAATCAGTGTCCTCTACTTGCTACCTGCATGCAGCATGCTGTGTAGTATTTCCAATTACCACTGTCTATAAATCCCTACATCATGTGGATGTGGTCCCTTTACCTTTCCTGTATGGTGGACATACTTCCTGCATGTGGGCAGCAGTGTTACAGACAGCAGGTAGCAATACGTCTTACAAGAGAACTTGCACACTCAGGCTAGCTACAGATTTGTATGAGGTTACAGAACTACAGACAGAGTGTGAGTAGAGTTTTTATATGCATTGTATAGAACAAGTGTTACAGGGTTTGTGTGTACATACTAGTTTAAAATGAAATGCAGTCTGTCTACAACAAAGCTCTCAACTGAGGGCCTATCCACTTGATGGCCAGAGGTGTGCCTGTTATGTTTTGTCTGTCCACCACACAGGTCTTGTGTCAGATATGTCACTGGCAGTGTGTGTGTTGAGTGCTA
This sequence comes from Protopterus annectens, assembly GCF_019279795.1. NCBI lineage: Eukaryota > Metazoa > Chordata > Ceratodontiformes > Protopteridae > Protopterus > Protopterus annectens. Next base: position 590,905,207 of record NC_056732.1, read on the forward strand.
TCAGTACATGGCAACATCCATTTGTGTTTATAACTTCATATTCCTGACTAAGGGTATATTGCAGACTATCGTGTAACACCAGTGACTTGCTTAGTGTATGACAACACTATTTCACATATGTGCCCGTGTTCCAGCCTCTGCCTCCACCTACATACCAGGATTTGTTCATATGACATGCTGTCAGGAGTTGTTATGTAGTGGGTTGTGAGTATGTCATGCTGCCATTCCTGCCATCATTCCACTGCTGTTGTGGTCCCTCACACATATTGTGGGGTTGGGTCCATATATGTATGGGCTTCATCTACACAATACATGTGTGCCCTTATGCACTCCAGAGGCCAGTGTATGTAACAGTGGTATATGGCCCTGTATGTCAGTCTATGGGGGGGATGCACCATAACTAACCTTGGCTGTTACAACATGTGGGGGTATCAGGGGTAAGCTGCCTTAATGTATCTGGATGTACATTACCATACAATTCAACTTGGGTAAATGCAGGCCTATTTCTTCCAGCCATACAGACTGTTCTGTTTATCAGTATAATTGTGATGGTGTCAGTTATGCCTTGTTATGTAACAGATACATCCCATTGTGTCAGCTGAGGTCTTTACCCCCCAGGGATTGTGTACGGAGTGTAGGCAGAGGTTGCTAAACTACACATCTGCATTACTTACTGTTGATTGATTGTTATCCTGTGGCCCAGTCTGTCTTTACTGTTGTACTACTTGAAGGCCTTGGCTTGGACAGCAACATATGTAAACCTTTCCAGAAAACTGCATTACTTTATCTGTCTGACAGTTGCATTAGTCTGTTTATATGTATGACGGAGTCTAAACAGCTATATGACATGCATATACAACTGTAATAACACACAAATAAAGCTTTCCCATGTATGTAAACCTGTGTGTGGTGTTATAACTTCTGACCTCTATGTGGGTATATGCTGCAGGCAACAATTGTCATTTGTATGGGTGGCTCATACAGTGTCCAGTTGGTAAGGTGGGAACTGTAATCATAGTGGTTGTTCCGTATTGCGTGCACCTTCAACATATGTATCTTCCTATACATATCTCTGTGTGTGTATGTGTAGGCACATATATATCTATATATATATATATATATCTGCATATATGTGTGTGTATGTGTGTGTGTGTGTGTGTGTGTGTGTGTGTGTGTGTGTGTGTGTGTCTGTGTATGTATCTTAGAAATGTTGATTGCTTCCACATTGTATATTCCCTATGGTAGCCAGACTGTACTGCATGATATGTTACTGATACCAGCCTGACATCATACAGGTGGGATGGAGTACTGTTAACATCTTGTGCCCATGTTGTGTCAGGTCCTGGTTATGGGATTTGCAACAGTTGGTATTGTATTGCAGGGCAGATGTGTTCGGCTGTGGGCGGGGGTATCTATACGTACAAGATGTATGTTTCTTGGGGCACCTCATCCCCATTAACGGTGCATCTGGTCATATATGTTTTTGTTATGTTCTCTTTTATATCTATAGAGATATGTCTGTATATACATATATAGATATATAGTTATACTTACATATATATATTGCTGTATATATAGACGTATATATGTAGACATATATATATATATATATATATATATATATATATATATATATATGTAGATGTATGTATATATATGTAGATGTATGTATATATATATATATATATATATATATATATATATATATATATATACATATGTATATATCTATTTAGATATAAATATACACACACACATACATCTTCATGTTTAAATACATTTCCTGTACTGTTGAATGACTGTGCTGGATGATATGTTTGTGAAAACATCACAGTTATGCATATCTTACATGGTTTAGTGGTAAATCACTGTGGCTATGTTGTGCAGGGTCCTGGGATCGAGGCTTGCAGAAGCTGGTTATTTTGTTGCTGGGCAGAACGAGGGCCATTGGATACAGAGTGATTAAGGCACTTTTAAGCAGTTGTAAGCGAGTTTGTATGGGTTTGCACTGAGGTAAGCACTGATAACTTCCAGTTACTGTTTATTATACTCAGCTTTTAAATTGCTTAACCTGTGTAGGCATTGCTTACCCCCATGCAAACAGGCTTAAACCTGCTTACTGCTGCTTAAAAGTACTTACTCCCACTTACCCCCATGCTAACTTCTTTAACAGAAAAGAAAAAAGGGTTGATAAGAAAGTGGTGAAAAAGGGGCATAAAGAGGGAAAAACAGTAGGAAAAATAGCTAGGGATGTGCAGGAAGGGTCTAGAGAAGGTCCATAGCTGCCCATTTCTTCTACAGCAACAGCTGTGCATATACACTGAATTTGGAGGTAGATTTGGACACTCAAACCACTGAGAGAGGGGTGAGGACAACAGTAATATGTTGTGATGCCAATTAGACCAGATTACATGTGTCCAGTGGACATGTGTGTGAAATGGACAGCTATGTATGGGGCGAGATTTTTTTTTGGGAACAGATTGCCCTTTTATTTTCAGGTGAGAGTGGGATGTTGGGGAGGGATAGTAGGTATATTTGGGGAGGTATGTTGGGTAGGCTAACAGACAAGACAAACAATATGCATACAGGGGTGGTATATGACACATGTGGGGTGTAAACACCTTGATGGGGAGGGGTGTTGGGAAGTCAGAACCCCATGATCCCCCTAGTGTTAACAGTGGGACTGAGGTCCCCACCCATGTTCAGTCACCACTGCTCCTTCACAGCCCTGAAGATGGCTGTGCTGGGGGCTGAGTCGGAGAGACAGGCTGACCCTCTAGTCATGAAACACAGCTCTCGAGCTGGGGTAGCAGATCTTTGACCTCCCTGCGGAGCTCTCTACACACCACGACCTGGATCTGGCAATGGGTGACAGGTTCCTGTCCGCGCCCGCTCCCATGTGGAGCAAGCCCCAACCCCTGAGGTGGTTCTACCTGAACGTGGCAATGGAGGAGGAGGTCCCGGGTTGGGCCCCAGATGTGCTGTTGCCTGGTGACACGGCCAGCTGATGTGGGACAGGTGGGTCCGCTGGGACAAGCATTCCCATACGTGCTATGGTGTTTATGTTTTATCAACATATGTGGGTTAGTAATAGTCAACAAATTCCAGGATTAGGGATAACAGCATGCATAGGTATTCCCATTAACCCAGACACCAAATATGGAACAGTTGCATAACAAACAGAACACATGCATATATGGGACCATAGTGGTAATTACAACAGCATGCAGGTACATTGATGGCACCATGCCACCAACGTTGGAGTATTTCAACATAACACATGCATAGAAACAGATTTAAATAATTATCAAACAATAGGACATATGTCCCAACATTACAGTTAAGTGATCACGTACCAGTTGAGTTGGGTATTTAGTTTATTGTTGCAGATATGGTGGGGAGAGAGAAAGATGTCAATTAACAACTAGTATATTCATGTAGTTCACATTACTTTCCCAGTCGGTGCTGTTATCTATACTTTACAAGTATTCGTACACTACCCTATTGCCTTAGTTTGGACAGTGGTATGGCTGTTGACAACTATATACAGGAACTGGTTTTACCTGCAGTATACACCTCTTACCTGTTATACCTGTGGAGGAATTGTTTGTTAACACTAACTGTTTCTACACATACTGCCAGATTCCAGGTTGATGTTATGCACATACCTGTCCATCTCTTTTTGCACGGACTTTAGCCATGTCTTGACCACATGCTGGTGAACCGGGACATATGTAGAATATTGCCCTCTTCAACCGTTAGTGACTTACAACACTCTTATACAGGATTTCGTAGAGTGTATGCTATGTAGAACAGTGTGGGTGACAGTGATGACTGATACCTTATTATTCAGAGCAACTGCAACAATAACAATGCCATACTAAACCAAAGTAAACAGTACCTGTACAGGGTATCAATCTTTTATTTCTAGGCACAGTGATCGTATCTGAAGGACCTGTGGGAGCAATGTGTGTTAGCACTCCCTGAATGTTGCCACACAGAGTACCAGAATCCACATTAGTATTATGCACATACATCTCACTCCGTTACTGTACACACTCTGGTCACAGCTTGCCAACATCAGGGTGTAGATGGGACATGCTTGGCTTATTACTCTCATAACATTTTGGGGAGTTGCTAGTGTGACAGGTTTGTTCTTATAGATGTGTGACAATCAGTTGTATTTCCTGTTTATTGCCTAAACATCTGGCATCATCCCACTAATTTCCCAGGGGGACAGCGTGACAGGCAGCAGATATGGGCCGATGTACTGGACATTCTGGACATATCTGTACAGTTGTGGGGTATGATTCTATATGTAGCCTACTTCCACTCCCGGGATTTAGACCATGGCTGTATCTGCTAACAATAAAACAATGTCCATCACAGTTGTGTGTGCTATATAGATATTGCTGTATATCTCATATCTGATTTCTGTCTATAATTCTCCTGTGGGTTTACATTCTGACCTTGTATTACAACACTCTTATACAGGATTTCCTAGACAGTTATATTATGCAGCACAGTGTGGGTGACAGTGATGAGTAATACCTTATTATTCAGAGCAATTGCAACAATAACAATGCCATACAATACCAAAGTAAACAGTACCAGTACAGGGTATCAATCTTTTATTTCTGTGCACAGTGTTAATATCTGACAGACATGTGGGAGCAATGTTTGTTAGCACTACCTGAATGTTGCCACACAAAGTACCAGATTCCACATTAGTACTATGCACATACATTTCACTCTATTACTGTACACACTCTGGTCACAGCTTGACAACATGGGGGTTTAGATGAGACATACTTGGCTTATTACTCTCATAACAGTTTGGGGAGTTGCTAGAGTGACAGGTTTGTTCTTATAGATGTGTGACAATCAGTTGTATTTCTTATTTGCTGTCTATATATCTGGGATCATCCCACTGATTTCCCAGGGGGACAGAGTGACAGGCAGCAGATATGGGCCAATTTACTGGACATTCTGGACATATCTGTACAGTTGTGGGGTATGATTCTGTATGCAGACTACTACCACTCCCAGGATTTGAACCATGGCTGTGTGTGCTAAAAATACAACAGTTCATGTCTCAGTTGTGTGTGCTATTTGGATTTTATTGTCTGTATTTTTACTGTTTTCAGTCTATGTCTCTCTCAGTTGTACTAAATGATCTCTGGGGATTACACCAGTCATATTCAGACATTCCTACACATTTTATTTATGTTGCACAGTGTGGGTAACAGTGCTTAATACAACATTATTATTAAGTGATTACAGATCTACATTACCATATGATACCAGAGTAAGCACATCCAGTCCAGCAGTTATACCTTCATTGTTAGGCTATTATACTTTTATTTACATACAACCTATATGAGACTCTTCCTGCCATATTCTCTGGTGTATGCAGTACTTGCCTTAAAGAATACAGGTTTTATACAGGCAATTAACTTAGTAATACTTTTAGATTTATTTCCTATGACAGTGCATGCAAGAGTATTATTAACCTGCCTTGCATCGCAACCTCTCCAAGTGATATCCATGGGCCTCCTGGTTCGCAGCCCGCTCACTTGCCCCTGTGAAGGACATAAGAGGAATATTTAGCCATACCTATCCATAATATACATGAGCTGGCAATTATTAAACAGGCAGTGGAGTAATACATACACACAGCTGGGACCTACCCTGTGCTCCTAGCCTCTTGGAACCACTGATCCAAGAGATCCCCCTTTTACCGCTTCATGTTGGCATAGTGATGCCTGACCTGCTCAGCAGTTCGGGGTATGCCAGTGGCACTGGTGAAGTCATGGGCGAGAGAGTCCCAGGCTTCCACTTTATTTTGGAAACCCTGGTACTGGTCCTGCAGCAGTCTCTGCTCATGGTCTTTGACAAGGAGTCCTGTCATGACTCTGGACTCCTGGATGCCCCAGCACTGCACCAGAAAGCACACTCCCTCTCCCATTCCAGACATGGTGCCTGCAAGGGGAAGCTACAACCAGTTATGAGATGTATTCCCTCCTGTTGTGTTTTCCCAAACCTTGCCATGATTGGACAGTTTTGAAAAGGCTAAGCTATGGTCAAACCTGCTTACCTAAGGTTGGCATTGTTTAAAGGGGTATACCAATGGGCAAATTGAGTTAGCTGGCCTACACATTGCTTACACCTACTAAGCTGGCCTGTGCAATGCTTAGCGTTGCTTAATATTTAATTTGCATTATATTTGCTTTTTGGCATTGATTTATTATTCATTACATGTTATATATGTATCTGGTTTATTAGGGGACTTCAATACTTTATTACAATTACACCTCACATCTGGGCTTACTGCAGTACTCCAATTCACATATTTATGTTATGTAGTAGGTTATAGAAAATAAGACTGTATATAATTGCAGCTGATGCTCTGGCCTACCCAGTATCCATCTTGATTAACCGATCTCTGTCAGAAAGTTACGTTCCCACACTGTGGAAAGTATCACATATAATTCCCCTCCACAAAGGCGGACCCTCCACAGAACTAACCAATTACCGTGCCATAGCTATTCTCTCTTCACTCTCCAAAATACTAGAGAGACGCATACACTTTCAGGTCTCAGACTACCTCCTTACTAACAACCTCCTTTCCAGTACTCAGCATGGTTTCCGACCAAACCATAGCACCACCACTGCCTTACTCTCCTTTACTAACATTATCCTTCAGCATAAAAACAATGGCTATCTCTCCTCTGCTACTTTCCTAGATCTATCTAAAGCATTTGACATGGTCCCACACAAACAACTTATCTCTGTCCTCCATAACCTATCCTTCTCACAATCGGTCACCAACTGGTTTCAGAGTTACCTGTCTCACCGCCAACAATCCATTGTATGGCAGAATGACATATCTCCCCAACTACCTGTCTCCATAGGGGTTCCCCAAGGATCCATCCTTGGACCCCTACTCTTCTCTGTTTACACCAATAATCTAGCCTCTGCCACCAAACATGGCACACTCATACAATACGCAGATGACTCGACCATCATCTGCTCAGCCAAGTCCCTACCAAAACTGCAAAAAGTCACACAGGAAGCCTTTTCCTCTGTTGAAACATGGTTATCCGATGCCTGATTAATACTCAACCCAAACAAAACTAAACTACTCATCTTCCAACCCACCAAACATACTCAAAACAACTCTCACTTTAACATCACGGCAAAAGACAACACCACTATATACCCAAGTGAACACACCAAATTGCTAGGAGTGGAAATAGACAATAAACTAAAATTTGATATTCACATATCCATGACTATAAAAAAGTCCACAAAAAACTAGGAGCATTATACAGAAATAAGCAATTTCTAACCAAAGCAGCAAAGATTTCAATAGCAAATTCCCACCTTATCTCCACCCTACTTTATGCCTCTCCAATATATACCAACCTAAGGCAATGTGATCTAAACAAGCTAGAGACCTGCTACAACAAAATCGCCAAATTCGCCACAGGGGCATCCTACCATAGTCACCACTGTCTCTCACTTGCTGAATTGGGCTGGCTTGAACTCCCTCACCTCCTTCAGTGGTATCAACTCTCACTCGCCCACAAACTAGTAAAACATCCACTAAATGTCCCATCCCTCCAGAATCTACCCCAACTCTATCGCACCACCAGACCACTAAGATCCAGCAGCAAAAATCACTTGCAGATCACTAAGGCCAATAACTCTGCTGGTGAAGCACTATTCTCTTGCGCCATAGCCAAATTATGGAACTCACTCCCACCCACAATTACCTCCATACCATCATGCACCCATTTCAAAACTTTACTAAAAGTGCAACTAAAAACATTCTGGCTATGCCCTTGCAACTCCCACTCTAATATCATCCACCCCATCCAACCACTACCTTTCTTTCCACTCCACTAACTACCTTGATTATAGCAAGCTCAGATGCTCATAAGCCAGTACTTATTATACAGCACGAACTTCTTCTTCTTGTAACATTTGTTAACATCTGGTATGCACTTCACAGATAAAGATTCTAGTTGTCTACTGATGTACTATGTTCTTCATCTGTAAATATGTTGTAAGTAATTGCTATGTAAATTGTTATTCACTATGTAATCCAATGTATATACTGTCTGTTTATTTTAACTGTGGAGCTTTTCTCCCCGGGCCTCCGCTGAAAATGGACCTACGTCCAGTCGGACACTCCCGGTCAACAAATTTAAAAAAATAAATAGATAAATAAATAAATAATAATAAATAAATATATTCCTTTCACATGTTCAGTTTTATTTTACTATAGTGAGGACTTGTTTGGTTATACCTCAATCTTATGCACTGCTGTGATGGCTTAGTGGTCAACTATTGTGACTGTAATGTATAGGGTTTTGGGTTCAAGACCTGCAATGGCCGTTTCGTTTGTTTCTGGCCAGGACAGCGTCTGTTGCATATAGAGTGATTAAGGCACTTTTAAGCACTTGTAAGCGGGTTCACGCTGGTTTGCTTGAGGATAAGCAATGCTAACCTCTGGTTAAATATGCTTATAGAGAGTTAGCTTCAATATTGCTTAACCTGTGTGCGCATTGCTTACCCCCATGCAAACGGGCTTAAACCCGCTTACTAGTGCTTACATATGCTTACTCCTGCTTACTACTGCTTAATAGTGCTTACACTTGCTTATTAGTGCTTACTCCCGCTTACCACTGCACTAATTTAGACAGTAATATCTAATGGTTCTTGGGAAGGTGGGGGATTTGGAAGCTGTATGGAGTTTTCATTCATTACACATTTTACCTTCCAATTGTATCCCTGATTCCTGTGTACATACACTGTATGGGGCACATGTGATTATCTGTGGACTTTGCAACATTATGACACTGACACCTCACATCTGCATTTAATGCAGTACTCCAGTTCACAAATATATGCTATTTAATAGGTTAGGCAACTAAAATTATTAGTCATAAAGTGATTTGACATGGAAAATGGAATGTGCTGCAGTGGGACTGGAACCTGGAATGACTGCTCGTAAAACAAATGCTCTGCCCACTACACTATTGCTATACTGCTTCATTTGCATTTATCTTGCTTTTTATCCTCTTCTGCCATTTAACCTGCCTTAACCGTAGCTAAGCGATGGGCAAATCCACGCACCTACAATTAAATTTCATCTGTGTTATAAAAAAATATATCTTTATATTTGTTGTTTTAACTATTGCTCTTGTATATGTGGGGGATGTTGCTGGGGGTATGCATACACCTAGGAGCAGTCTCACTCATTCTTTTGGACTTGTCTGCTGTTCATCATTGCAGGGGAGTTTATATTCTGAAAGATCTGCTCTCAGACACACCCCCTGCACTCTTACACGTTCCGTGTAAGATTAAGAGTTCAGGTAGTGAGCCTTCATTAATATGCATGGTGCACTGCTGTCCTGCTCCTAAACGTCTGCTTCCATGCAGGACTAAGCTAGTCCTGCATGGAAGGATAGTAAGTCTGGGGGTTTACTTATGTCAGTTTACTCTTTTACAGAAAGAGAGGTGCAGTTATGAAGGTAGCTCTTCAACTGATAGATACTGAGACTATTATGAGCACAGAAAAACATTTGATAAAATGAAAGGAAAAATCATCTTCTGGAAGAAGAAAATCATTAAATAAAACTGTGTATACAATTTGAATTAGTCTTCTTTAAAATAAGCAGAATAAAATAAATGAACAAAATCTTAAAATGTGTGAAGTATCATAAAAAAATATGAAGCATGTTCCTGTAGTAAGGTGACAGCATCTGTACTTATCAAGATCAGAATTGTACAGCTTCAGGGTTGAACAATAAAGGCAAATTGAGAAGAATAAGGCAAACTTTATGTAATCATCTCCAGGGAGAAAGAGTATATGAGTAGTGTACTTGTGTATACTTCTACATAAAGTAAATAATCCCTTGTCAAATAAATAGGCAGCTAAGGAGGGCTAATTAAGTCAACCAAAACTAACTGTGATGTTAAAATAGCTTCCCAGGTAAGAGATAGCCACAAGACCTTCTTCAGTTATGCCAGTAACCTCAAGAGCAACACACAGTAATATACTGAACTGGTGGTCAATGGTGCCATCTTGATTGAACATGGTTTTATAGCAAACTTGTCGGCAGAGAAATTCAGTTCCAACTTTGTCTCCTCATCATCCCAACCATCCTGCCAAATATACACTCAAATATACCCCCCAAAAATAATTAGGGACCATGAACTGGCTGCACTCACTAAAGCCAAGAGCATGGCCTTAGTGGGCCAGATAATAGCTCAGGATGACTCCTGAATAGTCTAAAATATGACTTTTAAGGACCACTGGAGTCATTATTTAACTATAGTCTTAAACAGGCTTTGTGTGACATGAACAGAGGGCTGCAATGGTCTTTCATAACAAAGGACATTTAACAGATCCTGGACACCACAGACTCATTACTCTGACTAGTTTTATTTGCAAAGCCATTGAAAGAATTATCATGGAAATTATCAACAAGAAAATAATAGACATCTAGACACTGGCCCCATTCTAGTTTGGCTTTTTCAAAGGAAGGTCATGTTTAATGGATCTGGTAGACATCTTTGAAAAGTTCACTTGGGCAGTAGAGAAGGGGAAAATGGTGCATACTGCCTACCTATATCTGGCTAAAGCATTTGATACAATACCCCACTCGGGCATTGTAAACAAACATATGGAGATAGGTATAAACCCCTATATAATACACTTGGAGCTAGCTGGCTCACTGATAAGTCCCTGGAAGTTAGAAGTATTGATGCCACTTCCACAAAGAGACTTGTCACCAGTGGAGTACCCCGAGGCTCTGTGTAAGGCCCACTAATCTTTGGCATTTATTTCTCAGATGTCAAAGCGAATGTCAAAGGCCTCTGGATAATCAAGTTCACAAATGATTGCTAACTAGTGCAGTTATTGAATCCCACCAATATCCTTCAGGAAGGTTTAACACAAACACTTGGTGCCTAAACCATTGCTTAAAATTCAATACCATGTAATGCATAATAGTACTTTTAGGAAGCTGGCCCACCCTGGGTAAATATATCATCAATGAAACATGACTAAAAGTTGATCCACCAGTCAGGGATTTAGCAACACATGTAGATAGTAACCTAGTCTTTGACCATCATGTGTCTAAGGTAGTAAGAAAATCCTTCTGTATTTCTCATCTTATAAGCATAAACATGGCATCTAGGTCCAGAGAGCTCATCATACACTGTCAGCAGCCATCATCAAATACATCATAGAGTATAAAAACAATTTGCAATTCCTGCCCTAACTTAGTTTTGGAGTGATTGACTGGCCCCAAATGGTGGTGGATAGGCTGGATGTGAAAACAGTAAGGATGCTTCATGCTCATTAAATGGTTTATAAAAAAACAGTGTATACCATGACTATACAGCCCCCATTCTGAAGGAGGTATGGACCTCCTCAAAACTGATTACATGTGGGACTGGATACATATCTGCTGACCTCACAAGGCCTAAATGTAGTGAAAGTTTTGAAACATGAGAAGAATATGTCTAAGATGACTTCCCTGCTTAGTTTAGCAGAAGCATATCGGAGTCAATCAGGAATGGAAATTAAACCAGAAGTAGCTAAAAATCAGGCAGCAACTAAATGTGCCAAAAAACAAAAGAAAGAATATAAGGCGAAGGATCAGATGAGAAGGCAAGAAATGTGAAAAATGCATAACTACAGTTGCAGGTACAGAAAACTCTTGGAACAAGCTCATGTTGATCAGGATCAAACACAGGAATGGTTAAGGACAGCTGAATTTAACCCAAAAGATGAAAGGTTAATATTAGTGGCCCAAGATAGTGGACTATGTACAATTTGGTTTACAAAGTCCATTGAGCATGTGGGAGGCACAGACAGATGCAGGTTTTGTAAATTACAATTGGAAACACATCTTCGCACATCTTCTTGCCTGATTTGTTATACTAATGGCAGAACGACTGCATACTGAAAGGCATAATACTGCAGCAAGTCTTTTGAACTGGAAATTGTGCAGGCACTATAATAATGAAGCAGGGAAAAACACTGAAACCATGAGCCACAAATCATTATAAAAAATGATGATGTTTATATCACACTGGATCACCCATTACCAACAGTTCAAAAATAGATGAAGAAAACCAGATATAGTAGTTCAGTAAAAGAAGGCAAAAGTAGCATTAATTGTTAAAATTGCTATACCCAGTGATTAAAGTGTCTTATGTAAAGTGAGACACAAAGTCATAAAATACCAGGATTTGCAGGCCAAAACAAGGGAAGTGTCAAAGAACGACACACAAACAGTTCCAATAGCAGTAGAAGCAACGGGTCTTATAAAAAAAGAATTTATAATTATACTTAGATATGTTACCAATACATGCAGCTCCATACGGATTTCAGGAGTCATTACTAGGCACATTGTGGGTGCTGTAAAGACCACTTCTGGCTAACATCAAAGACTGAAACAATACTAATTTCATGAACTTTAATCATACTTTGACTTAGAAATGGGGCCCATTCCCATCATGGTATTAAAAACCCAAAAGGCTTGTTGAAATTAAAACATATAAAACATGAGCAAATGTGAATAAAACTCAGTAAGGCATATTTTAGAAGACCAAAATTAATAGTTAGGACAGCTCTGACATTTAGGAACAAAGTCCAAGCTTTAAACCAATTTGTTTTTCCTGTTCTAACTTACAGTTTTGGGGTGATTGACTGGCCGTAAATGTTATTTAATCAGTTAGACAGGAAAACAAGAAAATTGCTTTACACATATCAGTGATATATAAAAATCAGTGTATACCAATATTATATATTCTTCATTCTGAAGGAGGTACTGGTCTTCTCAAAACTGATTACATGTATAGATCTGCAATTGTAGGACTGCATACATATCTGCTGACCTCAGATTCAAACATAGTGAAAGTTTTGAAACATGAAGAGATCAAGTCTAAAATGACTTCCTTGCTTAGTTTAGCAGAAGCACATTGGTGTTATGCAGGAATGAAAACCAAACCAGAAGTAGACAAAAGTCAGGCAGCAAATGAATGTGCCAAAAAACAAAAAGAAAGAATATAAAAAGAAGCATCAGATGAGAAAGCAAGAAATGTGTAAAAAGCATAGATATAGTTGCAAGTACAGAAAACTCCTGGAACGATCTCATGTCAGTCAGGATCTGTCTCAGGGATGGTTAAGGAGAAGTGAACTTAAACCAGAAGATGAAAGGTTAATATTAATTTGCTAGGATAGTGGACTATGTACACAATGGTTTACAAAGCCCATTGAGCATGTGGGAGAAACAGACAAATGTAGATTCTATAAAATAGAACTAGAAACAGTCACTAATCTTGTAGCTGGTTGTGATACAGAGGGCCTGTACATTGAAAGCTGTAATAATATGGCAAGACTGTTGTATTGGGGATTGTGCAAACATTAAAATACTGAAGTAGCTGAGAAGCATTTGAAATATGAGCCACAAAGCATTATAGAGAATGATGAAGTTTATATCACATGGGATTACCTATTCCCAACAGTTCAAAAAATAAATGCAAGAAAACAGTTGTAGTACCTGATGAGAAGAAAACAAAAGTAGCATTAATCATGTAAATTGCTATACCCAATTACTACAAACAGAGAAACACAAAGTCTTAAAATACCAGGATTTGCAGGCAGAACAAGGGTAATGATGAAGAAGGATACCCAAACAGGTCCAATAGTAGTAGGAGCAACAGGTCTCATAAAAAAAGAATCTGCAGTCATATTTAAATATGCATCTGATACATGTTAACTCCATGAGAATTGCAGGATTCAGCTCTGGGAACATTGTGGGAGCTGGGAAGAGCACTTTAATCTTTCTTTGACTTAGTAATGCAGTCCTTTCTATCATGCTACAAGAAACTCAAACAATTTGGAGAAATTAAACAGAGAGTGTAATTTCCCCTTCACGACTGACTCATGCAGCAATTGGAATATCCACAAAAGTTCCTTGCAAAAAGAATACTGGGATTAAATACAATGCTTTACACAAACCACTTAAAAGCCCTGCCCCTTTATTCAGTATCAAACAGACTTCTGATATGTGAGGTTTGCCAGACTTCTGAAAGATGTACTTTGCCTGGCATATAGGGCATTCTTGGACCTTATTCTGATGAACCATGTGCAGATCCAGAAAATGAACAGTATAACGACTACTAGTTAAAAGACTAAATTGTGCTTATGGCATGCATAGGACGTGTTGGAGAAAAAGATATTTTTCTCAGAGAATTCTCATTCTCTAGAAAAGCTTCCTCACCCATTTGAAGCAGAGTTCCTCCCTATACCTATTTAAGTTCAAATTGGACCAAGCGATAATCAAAAATTTACCCCTGGTCTCATGCCTATGTCTACAATGGACAAAGACAGTCAGTAAAGCATCCCATGTATAAATCAAATTTTTGGGCCATGTTCGGTTTACACAGCTAGAAGGGCCATCATGATAGTTAGCCTACTATACACTTATGAACTTATGAGAATGGTGAAGTTAATTCCTTACTTAGTATTTTAATATCTATTGCATTTACACATTGTTTTCTTTGGCATTTTCAAAATGTTTTATTATGTAGTTATGTCTTTTCTATTAATATTTGAATCAGCATGGAAAGGCAATTAAAGACTTGCAAATTTTGATACTGTATACAATACAACATTTTAAAAAGAGGAAGATTTTAATATTATTAAGCTTTTATTGTATACAGTGACACAGCTACTGGAGTTGTAAAAATACTACTATTTTTTTCTTGTTAAAGACTATCTTGCAAGAACATATCATTGTCAAAACAAAGAGAATCCCTGGGATTCAGCAAGCAGCCATGAAGGAATAAGTTATTCCTGCATGGCGTGGGCTGTTCTTGTTCAGCACGGCAGTGCACCAAGCATTTGAATGAAGACACACTGCCCTGCTCTAAAACGGACATGGTTCTATGTATGAGTGCTGGGGGTATGTGTAAGAGCAGAGCTCTCACAATATACATGCCTCCTGCACTCCAGAATTGCCTTTTGGCAATTTAAAATGAGCGAGAACACTTGTAACACCCCTAACCCATCAGGATAACAAATCTGGGTCAAAGTCATATCGTCCCTAGCAAGACAAATGTTGTGAGAATACTAGATGTAGCATAAGCACATAGCGCACATATCTCAACCAGTCAGATTGAGGAATGTGGACAAACTAAAAGGGAAAATCATCCCACAAAGCAGAAAGTTGATAAAATAACAGGTTCAGCATTAGCAGGTATATTCTGAAGGGTACAAATAAAATAACACAACAAATATATTTTTTTTATAAATGCGATAAAGTTTAAGCATAGCTGCGTGGATGTGCCCATTGCTAAGCTTAGTCCAGCTTAAAAAGCACACGAAATTAAATAGCAAGAGACATCCAACTCAAACAGTATTTCAATAGTGTAATGGTTCGAGCATATGCATTGCTAGTAGCCATTCTGGGTTCGATCCCCACTATAACCAATTTACTTTTACATGTGAAAGCAGTACATAAACATTTATTTTTATAAGTAGCTACTAAATAGTATATATTTGTTAACCAGAGTACTGCATTAGGTGCAGATGTGAGGTGTCAGTTTAATAATGTTGTGAAATCCCCGTATAAACACAAGTGCCCCATACAGTATAGTCGCACATGAATAAATGTAATGAAAGCACATTGGGGGATGTCTGGGACAGTAAACAAATTTATAATATGGAATAAATAATGAATCAATGCCATACAGCAGTTAGTCTATAAAATGAAAAATAAGCAATGCTAAGCATTGTACAGCTCAGGTGCTAGATGTAAACATTGTGTAAATATGACTGCTAAGCAATGAGTAGCCTAGCTAAGTGGATTTGCCCATCAGTAAGCAGTGCTGAACCTGTCCCTTTAAGCACTGCCAACCTTAGCTAAGCAGGTTTTTGCCCATAGGTTAGCTTAGCTCAGCATATTCAAAACTGTCCAATCATGGCAAAGGGAGGGAAATTGGCTGTATCTAAACCCCAACAGGTGGGAATACAGCTCATAACTTGTTGCAGTTTCCCACTGTAGGCAGTATGACATGAGTTGGTGAGGGCCTGCACTTCCATGTGCAGCACTGGGACATACAGGAGTCCAAGGTCATGGTAGGACTCTCAGTACAAAACCATGACAAGAGACTGCTGCAGGGCCAGTATCAAGGCTCCCAATATAAATTGTAAGCCTGGGACAGTCTCAACCATGATCTAACCAGTGCCACTGATATCCTTCGGACTGGAGAGCAGGCCGGGCACAACTATGCCATCTTGAAGCGGAGAAAGAGGGAGCTCTTGGACGAGTGGGTCCACGAAGCAAGGCAGAGGGGTGATGTCCCAGCAGTGTGTAAGTACTCATACCAATAACTGTTTACTAATGTCCAGCCTGTGTATATGATGGATAGGTACGCCTAAACATTTCTCTATTTCCCTTACAGCTGCAGCTGAGCAGGCTGTGAATCAGGAAACCCATGCTAGTAGGCTGCAAAGGCTGCATTGTGAGGCTGGTGAGTAACAATCCTGCTTGCAGTAGTCATACTAAATATATATATATATATATAAAGTAGTAGAAAGTCACCTGGCAGTATAACAACTGTGTATGGGTTGTACTGAATAAACCAGACAATATGATAGTAATAGCCCCATATAGGTCATATTTAAATAAAACTATAACTGCCTGGCAATAAAGTTCTAAATCCTGGACTGGTTGTGCTTACTCTGGTATTGTATGGCATTTATTGTTGCATTCTCTGAATAATAATGTTGTGTTAACCACTGTTACTCACACTGTGCTACATTAAAAATGTCTACGAATGTCTGTATAAGATTGTTGTAAGTACAAGATCATATTGTACAACCAGGAGAGACTTAGACAGAAAACACTGAAGAGCTAGACAGCAATATCCAAGTAGCACACTCTGTTGAAACTTAAAATTGTTGTATTTTTAGCAGACACAGCCATGGGTCGAATCCTGGGAGTGGTAGTAAGCTGCAAGCATAATCATATCTCTCAACTGTACATATTTTTTCAGAATGTCCAGATAATTGTCTCACATTTTCTGCCTGTTCCTCAGTTCCCCTGGCAAATCAGTGGGGTGATCTCAGAATTGTAGTCACTAAATAATGACAGAACACTTGACTTTCAGCCCTCAAAACCTTCAGAAAATGTATATTTAAACCAATCCTGTCACTCTAGCAACTCTCAAGGCTTATGAGAGCAGTATTCAAAATATGTTCCTATTTGTACCCCCATGATGTCAAGCTTTGTCCAGAGTGTGTGCATTAAGAGATTGAGAGGTATGTGCATAATATTAACTCAGAATCTGGGAATATGTATAGAAACAGTCAGGTAGTGTTAACAGACATTCCCTCCACAGGTCTGTCAGATAAGAAAACTGTGCCTGCCAATAAAGATTTAAATCCTGGACTGGTAATGTTTACACTGGTATAGTATGGCCTGACATGTAGCATTCAGTAACATCTGATATCAGACTAGTACTTTTGTGTCAATCACTGTTTCTCACACTGTGCTACATAAAAATATGTATATGAATGTCTGTATAAGTCTGTTGTAATTACAAGGTCAGATTGTACAACCAAGAGAGTCTTAGACAGAAAACACCAAAGAAACCGCAGCAATACCCAAATAGCACACTCTGCTGAAACTAAAAATGTTGTATTTTTAGCAGACACAGCCATGGTTTGAATCCCGTGAGTGGTAGTAAGCTGTATGCATAATCATACCTCTCAACTGTACAGATTTTTTTTCAGAATGTCCTGATAAATGTCTCATATCTTCTGCCTGTTCCTCTGACCCCCTGGCAAATCAGTGGGATGATCTCAGAATTGTTGTCACTAAATAATGATATACATTTGATTTTCAGACCTCAAAACCTTCAGAAAATATATATTAAAACAAATCCTGTCACTCTAGCAGCTCTCCAAGTTTATGAGAGTAATATTCAAAATATGTACCTATTTGTACCCCCATGATGTCAAGCTTTGTCCAGCGTGTGTGCATTAAGAAATTGAGAGGTATGTGCATAATATTAACTCAGAATTTGGGAATAAGTGCAGAAATAGTCAGGTAGTGTTAACAAACATTATCTCCACAGGTCTACCAGTTAAGAGATGCAGAACTTAGATATAAGAGAGTTGAAGTATACACTGTGTACAAACATACCACTGCCCAAACCAAGGCCATTGGGTATTGTAATAATACCTGTACCTTAATGATTAGAGCAAAGATCATTAAAGTTGTGAGTACTACAAGGATATAGAAGTTGTTAATTGACATCTCCCCCCACCCACCATATCTGCAACAATAATCTAAATACACAAATCAAAGGATATGTTTACACCAAACTGACTGTTGGAACATATGTCTTATTGTTCCATAAATATTACAATGTGTTTCTATTAATGTTCCATGTTGAAATACTAACATTGGTGGCCTGTTGCTATCAGTGTAACCTGCATGCCATTGTAATGGCCACTGTGGTTCCATATATGCATGTGTTCTGTTTACCATGCAACTGTTCCAAATCTGGAGTTTTGGGTTAATGGGAATATCTATGCATGCTGTTATAACTAATCATGGATTGTGTTGACTATTACTAACCCACATATGTTTTAAAACTGCAACAACATAGTACGTTTGGGAAGGCCGGTCACAATGGACCCACCTCTCTCATATGGCCATGGCACCGGGCCCCAACATGTCTGGGACCCACCCTGGGACCTCCTCGTCTGCTGGTTCTGCACCACCTTCAGGTGGAACTGCCTTAGGGGATGGGGCTCATCCCCCCCAGGGACCGGGGGTGGACAGGATCCTGGCATCCAAAGTCAAGTCTGGGGATTGGTGCATAGTGAGCTCCGAAGGGAGTTTGGAGATCTGCTATGCCAGCTTGAGGGCTGCATGGCAGATTTAGAGTGTCAGCCTACCCCTCCTGCTCAGCACCCAGCACAGCCACCTTTGGGGCCATGAAGGTGCAGTGGTGACTGCCCATGGGTGAGGCCCTCAGCCCCACTCTTTCCATTTGGGGGCTCATGGGCTTCTGATTTCCAAACACCCCCCCATCCAAGGTTTTTACCCCCCATGTATCATATACCACCCCTGTATGCTGTCTTGTCTGTCTTGTCTTTCTTTCTACCCAAACTACCTCCCCAAATATACCTACTATCCTTCTCCAAAATCCCACTCACACCTTAAAAAAGGGCAATCTGTTCCCAAAAGAAAATGTAGCCCCATAAATTGCTCTCCATTTTGCACACGTATTCACTGGACACATGTAATCTGGTCAAATTGGCTTCACAACACATTATTGTTGTCCTCACCCCGCTCTCAGGGGTTTGAGTGTCCAGATCTACTTCCAAATTCAGTATATATGCACAGCTGTTGCTGTAGAATAAATGGACAGCTATGGACCTTCCCTACACCCATCCTGCACATCTCTAGCTACTTTACCTATTGTTTTTCCCTCTGCAAGCCCCCTTTTTCACTACTTTCCTGACACCCCTTTTTTCTTTTCTTTTCAAGAAATTAGCACAGGGGTAAGCGGGAGTAAGCACTTTTAAGCAGTAGTAAGCAGGTTTAAGCCTGTCTGTGTGATGGCAAGCAATGACTATACAGATTAAGCACTGTCAGGCTAACTGCCTGTAAGCTTATTTAACCGGAAGTTAGCATTGCCTACCACCGCATAAACCCATGCAAATCCACTTACAGCTGCTTAAAATTGCTTTAATAAGTCTGTATCCAATACCCCTTGTTCTGCCCAGCAAAAAGATAATCAACCCTTGCAAGGGATCAAACTCAGGACACTGCACACCATAACCATGGCGATTTACCACTAAGCCATTTGAGCTGTACAAAAGTGTGATGTTTTCTCAAATATATCGTGCAGCATAGTCATTAAATAGTAGGGAAAATATGTTTATATATGTAGATGTATGTATGTGTGTATATATATATATATATATATATATATATATATATATATATAGATATATATATATATATATATATATATATATATATATATATATATATATATATATATATATATATATATATATATATATATATGTGTGTGTATATATATATATATATATATATATATATATATATATATATATATATATATGTGTGTGTGTGTGTATATATATATATATATATATATATATATATATATATATATATATATATATATATATATATATATATATATATATATATATATATATATATATATATATATATATATATATATATATATATATATATATATATATATATATATATATATGAATATATGTATATATATATATATATATATATATATATATATATATATGTTTTGCATTCACACATTGGATCCACACTCTGAACCTCTCACTGCTAAACATCTGACCAAATGCACTGTTAATGGGGGTGAAGGGGCCCAAAATAGGGATTACTAGTAATTATTGCCATTATCCCTTCTTCCACAGCTGAACTGATCAGCCTTGCATCACAATAACCAGCATTTCCAAGACTTGAACCCAGGACCCTGCACAACAAGTTAACAGTAAGCCATCTCATCTGTAAAATGTCAAGATGATTTCTCTAACATATCATGCAGAACACTCAGTCTACCATAGGGAATGTACAATAAGGAAGCACTAAACATTCAAATGATATATATACATATCTATATATATATATATATATATATATATATATATATATATATATATATATATATATATATATATATATATATATATATATATATATATATATATATATATATATATATATATATAGATATATATATATATATATATATATATATATATATATATATATATATATATATATATATATATATATATATATATATATATATATATATATATATATATATATATATATATATATATATATATATATATATATACATACACACACACACACACACACACACACACACACACACATTCACATATAAATATATAAATACTTATGGATGTAAATAAAAAGAGTATAGATTGAGGGTGCACAGCATATCAAACAGCCATTATTCCTACAGTTGCCACCTTTTCAAATGGCCAGTGTCTGATTTTTTCCTACAAATGAAAATTATTGCGTAAAACATATACCCACAGACAATGAAAAGGTCAGGACACCACACACAAGTCTGCATACATTGAAATGTTTATTTGTATACTATTTCAGTTGTTTATGCTATTTGTTATAGCAGTTAGGTGTTTGAAATACATAACTGATTAATGCAACTCTCAAACAAAACATATGATACAATAATCTGCAAAACATAACATGCTTTTCTGTCTAGGCTAAAGCCTTCAAGTCGTACAACAGTAAAAAACACACTTGCCTTGATGATAAGAATCAATCAGCATTTAATTACAGATGTAGTTTAGCAGCCTCTAATTACACTCTGTACTCAACCCCTTGGGGGAAAAGTATTAGTTGTCCCAATGTAAATGTGTCTGTTACATAACAATGCTTAACTTAAAACGTCACTATCACACTGACAAACATAACTGTGTGTAAGACAGTAAGCTCTAGCCCACCACTGTTCCCATGGTGAAACATATGAAAATGTACAGCCATATACTTTAATGTTTCTTATTACTGATATTCCTCCCATGTTGTAACAGCCCAGGTTAAAAACATTTAATACCCCTCCCCCATAAAATGTCTTACAAGGCATATAACAGTGTTCTCCATACACTGACCTCTGGACTGTACAGGGTCACACATGTTTTGTCCAGATGTAGCCTCATATATATGGACCCTACCCCACAATTTGTGTGGGAGTCCACAACATCACTGGAAAGATAGCAGGAATGTTAACACTAAATAATGATAGGCCATTACCTAACACCTCTTACTGCATGACATCTGGACAAAGGCTAGAATATAGGTGGAGGACAGAGGCTGAAACAATGGGCCATATTTGAAATATTGCTGTTATACACTGTGAAAGTTGCTGGTGTTACGGGATTGGTTGCAACATATCCTTAGTCAGGAATATGAAGTCAGAAACAAAAATGGATGTTGCCAGGTACTGATAGCAATCAACAGAGAGAATGTCAGTGATATGTCAGGGACAAGACCTGTGTGGGGAATAAACAAAACATGACAGCCAATCCCCTGGCCATCATGTGGATAGGCCTACAGTTGAGAGCTATGCAGACAGACTGCATTCCATGTAAAACTAGCATGTACACACAAACCCTGTAAAACTAGCAGTATTCAATGCATATAACATTGATACTTACACACTGACCTTAGGTCTGGAACCTTATACAAACATGTAGTTGGCCTGTGTCCGCAAGTCCTGTTGTAAGAGGTATTGCTACCTGCTGTCTGTAACACTGATACCCACACACAGGAAGGATGTCTTCCATACAGGAAAGGTAAAGGGGCAATGCCCATATGATGTAGTCATTTATAGTAGTGGGTTGCTATGACATTGCCTATTGGAAGTACTAGACAGCTGGCTGCATGCAATTAGCAAGTGGGGAACACCAGTTGGTGCAGAGACCATTCCCTGATCATGAGCATCACCTAAAAAAAGCCATGCTGCAACCTTTTCAAACCAGGTCAATCCCTGTAGTGGAGTGAGAGAGAGAGAGAGATAAATAGAGATAGAAAGATATAAAAAAGCAAAAACAAAAATACTACTAAAAAAAAAAACAAACATGGAAGATATCCAAATGGTACACAAAAGAGAGCACAATAATAAAACAGGTATGTGGAACATGTCAGCATGTAATTGACTGCAGTACTTTGTCTGCAATAATGGGATAGATGATGTTGAAAGATTTATATGTGCCATCAAGACTTGCTGTAATGATGTCCTGCTGAACAACTGCTATGGACATACCATCTGGCCCTGTCGGCAGTGGGCCACACCTGTCAACTGTGCAGATCTGCACAGAATGCCAAGATTTAAACCATCATAGTGTTTGTTCTGTTCCTCCAAACATCCATATTAGTCTGTCAGCTTAAAGTGAAAGCAATGAAGTCATGATAGACACATGAGTTTCAGACCCCACCACCTTCAGAACAGTCATGGTAATGTGAAATGTATCATGCACAAACTTCATAGGTTTGTAATAAGGATATCTACAATCTGTCCCTATATATCCCCCCTAATGCTAGGCTGTGTCCACATACGATGCTCTGTTTTGTAGCAAAGCAGAACAGTGCAGCTGTGGAGGAAGGGGTTCATAGTGTGGATGTGATGTCTGAATGCTCTCTCTCTCTCTCTATATAGACATGTATGTCTACATATATACAAACACAAAGTCCAAACAATTGGCGTCCAAGTGCTAAAATAAAACCAAGTAACTAATGATAGCACAACGTTGCGAGTCCACAAAAATGATTTATTCACACAAAATACACAGATTAGTTGAGTGCTTTCATCAAATAGTATGACTTCATCAGAACAAGTAATATAAGAAAACTTAGAACTTAAATAATACCCAGTTTAAATTCATTGGCTAAGAAACTAACAAATCATGTTTTAAACATACCAGGTCTCATAAATAATAAAATGCAAGTGTTGAATAATTAATTAATTCATCAAATACTTGAATCTTAAAAATACACGTATACTGTATAGTATGCCTATAAAAAAAATCAAGTTATAAAGATGTAAAAATGTAGGTATTACATATTTAAATTGTTTCCATATAATGAAAAAAATTCAAATTAAAAATTAAAAATTACTTTACTGGCCAAAGGCCAGTGGATTGTACTAGCTCTGTCTTCTCTTTCAATACAGGCATAATAGAAAGATGCTCGTTAATACCTGGCAGGTGGTCAGCAGCTAATTCATGTTGCCACATCAATTCTTTTTTATGCAACTTGTTTTGCCAATCACCCCCCCCCCTCACATCCACTGTAACAAAATCCAGGATTCCAAACTTGAACCCACTAAAATCCCTACACAAAATACTATGTTTGTACAAAGCATTAGTATTTTTTCCACTCTTCATGTCATACAGATGCTCACATATCCTGTTCTTCAACATCCTTTCTGTCTTTCCGACATAAAACAAAGAGCAAGAATTACACTTGGCAAGATATACTAATTTACTAGAATGACAGTTGCCATTTTTCAAATAGATGTGACATCTATTGGAATTGTTGATGATAATGTCATGAGGGGTCATATACTTGGGGATGTGCACCAACTGTCAAAGTTTCTATGTGGGCAAAACTGAGAGGGAATTAAGAAAACGTATCTACGAGCATCTTTATGACATGACCAGGAAGAAGGAAACCAACGCCTTCTACAAACACTCACTCTCCTGCCCAGAACCCAAAATCCAGTTTCTAGTTCTGGAACAGGTTGAGCCAGATGCAAGAGGTGGTGACTGGGAATCCACCTTGGGCTACCGTGAACTATTATGGCAGCTGAGACTGAATGCAGGGAAGCCACCAGGTCTGAATGGGATGATCAGCATTAAACCGGTCCTCAAGCTTAGGAGGGCTAGGTTATAACTCTCACACTTGACCCCCTTCATACCACAGCATCCCCACACAGCATATTAAATTATTGAACATCCACGGTTATAGGATTCCGACTAATAAATCAAATTCTATATGAAATGTCATATGGATGGGCATTAAAAATATCACATGCATATTTTATTGCATGTTTTTATCAGTGTAAAGTAATAATGGAAAAAAAAAAAAATTAACAATTCACTGACAATCTAAACACATCTTTAAGCATATTCTTTAACAATCTACAACCCCAATCAGACTTCAGACTTTTATGTTCTGAAACCTAGGAAACTGGCATTTTAAAATGTTTTTTATGGTTAGTCATTTTTATTTAAGTGCATATGTTATTGCAAACATTTCATTTTTTGAGTTGATATAATGACTAACTTTTTTTAACACCCAACTCTAAAGCACCACACCTTAGTACTAGATTTACTAATTAATTAATTGTATAATTGCCAGGCTATTTAATGGAGGTTACTGCACACTGCAATTTGTTTTCACTTGATAAAGCTCAGGATTGCCTGAGCGAAAGCTGTGTGATTTTATCTGTGACTTTTGGAATACTTCAGAAATAAAAATACAGCCTTGTGGACTTTAGCAGAGTTCGGTTCCTTTCTTCAAGGTCGTGGATTATTCTTTGCTTGTCTTTGGTTTTGTGCATTACTTCACTTGATCTTGTCTGCCATGGCCAACGGAGAAGAAACCTTTAACCCAGGAGAAACTCCTGAAATGCTGAAAAACACTACAAGCGATCTTCCGGTGAGCAGAGCGGAGTTCAGCCAAGTACTAGTTGCACTCAAGGAGCTCACTAACTTGCTGAAACCCACTACGGCTGCTTCACCAGGGCTGGCTGCAACCAGCAGCAAGCACTACAAAATAACTTTGGATTACGGTAATCGGACCCGGAAGAGGTACAAGCTCCACTATATCCTCCACGGACATGTCTGGCGGATCCAAAAGAAACAACTTTACTAAATCGCCATGAAGCTACCAGAGCTCCTGAAACTAACGCATAACTAGGGACCAATGGAACTAGTAATCCTGCTTTGAAACATAGAAACAAGGATGTAAACTTTACAAAATGGGCTGGACAACGCTTCACCTTTTCTAAAGGTAGTAACAATTCTAACAATTTCTCTAACTTTGATCAGAGCATGGACTTGTTCAAGGACAAATTATACTCCTTAAGGAGTACACAGCTAGAGATAGACTACTTGAATGAATGTCTGAGAGTAAAATGTGTCCCGAAAAGTCTACGCTTTTTAAATTTCCAAACAATGTCCAGTATGGTACTGATTATTATTTTAACTTGTGTGAGATTTTGATAAAGCTGGATTGGAAATGTTGCATGTAATGGTAGGGAATATGAACTGAAAGCACAAACATTAATGAATGAGCTAGACACTTTAAACAATGAGTTAACATCTAGTACTAATTTTAGTGCTTTTAAACCAAACTATGACAAGGTTTTTGATAATGTTGATGTTTTTTGTGATAAGATTCTTAACAGAAAACTAAGAAAATTAGAACGTGATCTCATCGAATACAGGGATGGCCTTGCCTACCCTAGCCCCAATGGTTACAATAAAACTTTTTCCAAAAACAACACCACAAACACAGATAGGGCTAGTGACACATATGACAGACAGGAGGAACCCCTTAGAAGAAGTGAAAGGCTAGCAGAGAAGAACAGAAGGGGTACTAACAACCAGGATTTTCAACAGAACCCCGGCCAGACCGGGGTTTGGGGACAGAGACAAAGACAGGCACCGAGGTCTTGGAATTTTGTTCACTAACAAACCACCATACACCAACTACCCTAACATCCCTGGATGATCCTATAACTGACCAAGCCCCAAATCTGGGTTTACACAATCAAAACCCTACTAATATTGAGGGTAACTGCACTATTTTAAGGAGAAACAACTTTGCCATATACAATTACACGGACATGAACCTTCCTACAAATGCTTTTGATATTTTCACCCGAGGGCTACATTTTGTCCCAACTAAACCCATGAATTTAACACAAGCTTTGATAGATTTAAAAATGTTTGAGCTTTAAACTTAAATTTGATTTTTAAAGGGCAAACACTTAATGCAGCAGGCCCAACGTACAAGTCTCTTTAACCCCCACTACACCCAATAATCCTCGTGTTAGAAGAGTTAGTGGAGAATGACTTCAGGAAAGTATATAATAATCAAGAAATTCTACTTCATCCAAATTTTTCTGAACAAGAAATGAATTTTATTGAACACGTGCATGAAGAAAAATCAGGGTCATGAAACCTGATAAAGGAGGAATTGTCCTTATGTTCTCAGAGGACTCTGAAGCCCACATGCACACTATGTTGCAGAATGACGAACAATACGAGGCGGTTTCAAACGAGATCAATATAGCCTTTGCTGAGATTAAGTACTATCTTAGTGACCTTCTATTACAGCAGGCCATCAATGAAAAGGTCTACAACTACTTACATGTGGAAAAGCCCAGAATACCAGTCATCTTTGGGATACCTAAAACCCACAAAGGAATAAATCCACTACAATTCCGGCCGATTGTATCAGGAGCAGGTGGAGTGACTGAGCCCCTGGGAAAATTTATTGATTACATGACCAAAGAATACACGTCTTTATTGTCCCATGTCTGCAAGGATTCTTGGCACTTCCTCCGGGACATTCCCACCTCTTGCTTTTCCCCAGACACCTTAATGGTCACAGTGGACATCAAAGATCTGTTTTCCAGCATCCCTCATCAAAAAGGTTTGGAATGGTTTGCCCAATTTCTAGGCCAGAAGACAACCCTTAGTAACAAAATGTCCAACTTGCTTACCGAAATGATGGAGATGGTTTTGTCCAACAACTTCATCTTTTTTAATGGTGAATTATATCGCAAAGTTGCCATGGGGACATCTTGTGCATCCTTCTCGCAAATGTAGTATTGCACATGTGGGAGCATACATTCGTTTTAATACCCCATGGAAAGATCACATTCTGTTCTACAGGCGTTATTTGGATGACATCTGTATTTTATGGTCTGGCTCTGAAGGGAACCTATCTGAATTCCTTACACACATCAATTCAACAACGAATTTCCTACAATTCACACACACAGTGGATCAGCGAACTTCATTATCTGGACATTACTCTTTACAAGGACTACAATCAGAAAACTTTCCATTCCAAACTACATCAAGGCAACATTTTCTAACTCCTTGCTACACTTGAAAGTGCCCACCCACCATATCAAAAGAGGGGATCATTAAGGGCAGCTCATCAGAGCAAGTAGAATATGCAGTATGGAGAAAGATTTTGATTCTGAGGTGGAATTTTTGAAAAACCTTTTCTTGGAGAGGTTACCCTCTGGAACTATTTCTAACTCTAGCAGCAGAGGTAAAATCTGCGACATTCCCTCTACAAACCAATACTATGGGGGGGTTTTGTACCAGTGACCAACAATACACAAAACAAGGATACTGCTCACACTAACAGTTTTGCACACACATACTCATCAAATTCCTATGAATTGGAAGAAACAATCTTACATCACTGGCGGTTTTAACCCTCTTTGAAGAACTAAAGGACTACATACCACCTAAACCCAGTTTTGTTCGTAAAGAGGGGCTAATTTAAAGGAATTATTTGAAAGAAAACAAAGAAAAAAGATGAAGGTAAAACAACCAAGGCTGGGCACATTCAAATGTGGTGCCTGTGCCCAATGTCATGCCATATCCAAAGAAACAGCACCATACCTCCCGTCTAGGAACTACAAGATACACCCCACTGGATTTTACACCTGTGCCTCTAGAGGGTCGTATACTTGGGGATGTGCACCAACTGTCAAAGTTTCTATGTGGGCAAAACTGAGAGGGAATTAAGAAAGTATCTCTGAGCATCTTTATGACATGACCAGGAAGAAGGAAACCAACGCCTTCTACAAACACTCACTCTCCTGCCCAGAACCCAAAATCCAGTTTCTAGTTCTGGAACAGGTTGAGCCAGATGCAAGAGGTGGTGACTGGGAATCCACCTTGGGCTACCGTGAACTATTATGGCAGTTGAGACTGAATGCAGGGAAGCCACCAGGTCTGAATGGGATGATCAGCATTAAACCGGTCCTCAAGCTTAGGAGGGCTAGGTTATAACTCTCACACTTGACCCCCTTCATACCACAGCATCCCCACACAGCATATTAAATTATTGAACATCCACGGTTATAGGATTCCGACTAATAAATCAAATTCTATATGAAATGTCATATGGATGGGCATTAA
This sequence comes from Protopterus annectens, assembly GCF_019279795.1. Classification (NCBI taxonomy): domain Eukaryota; kingdom Metazoa; phylum Chordata; order Ceratodontiformes; family Protopteridae; genus Protopterus; species Protopterus annectens. The sequence continues at coordinate 590,934,068 of NC_056732.1, forward strand.
AAATATCTCACGCATATTTTATTGCATGTTTTTATCAGTGTAAAGTAATAATGGAAAAAAAATTTTTTAACAATTCACTGACAATCTAAACACATCTTTAAGCATATTCTTTAACAATCTACAACCCCAATCAGACTTCAGACTTTTATGTTCTGAAACCTAGGAAACTGGCATTTTAAAATGTTTTTATGGTTAGTCATTTTATTTAAGTGCACATGTTATTGCAAACATTTCATTTTTGAGTTGATATAATGACTAACTTTTTAACACCCAACTCTAAAGCACCACACCTTAGTACTAGATTTACTAATTAATTAATTGTATAATTGCCAGGCTATTTAATGGAGGTTACTGCACACTGCAATTTGTTTTCACTTGATAAAGCTCAGGATTGCCTGAGCGAAAGCGCTTGTGTGATTTTATCTGTGACTTTTGGAATACTTCAGAAATAAAAATACAGCCTTGTGGACTTTAGCAGAGTTCCGGTTCCTTTCTTCAAGGTCGTGGATTATTCTTTGCTTGTCTTTGGTTTTTTGTGCATTACTTCACATGTTCAAACATTATATATGAACAATAATGACATCTACCACAAGGCTTGCTACCATATGAATTTATCTGCTTTTCATTAGAAATTCTAGTAACTTCCACCAAGGATTTAATGTTGCTACCTACTTTGGTGGAAAAAATAGGTTTGTCACCAAGAATCCGGATTATTTCAGGATTGGTTCTAAAAATGTTCCAGTTCTTTAACAAAGTTGTTTTCACTTGAGAATACAAGGGACTAAACTGTACTACACATGCCTGTTGAAAATTAGTACTACTCCTGGTATTACCATAATTGACTATGTCACCGGGTTTATAATCACTACTACCCAATAAGGATTTGTACAAGGTACCCCATTTATTTCCAACTTCCTCAAGTATTGGATCAATAAAGTGACCCGGGTAGCCTCTCTCAAGAAACATGGTTCTTAAATTCTGGAATTACAGTATCACATCTTCCTTTATGGTGGTCATTCAAGCTATTCTTACTGTCTAGCCTTTTACAATACTTCTTTTCTGATGAATAGGGTGGTGACTAGTGTAATGTAAATATGCATTGCAAAAAGTGTTTTTTCGGTAGATTTTGGATTGAAAACTGTTTTGTTTTTTTAAAAATCTGTACATCAAGGAAATTAATTTCCTGTTGATGATATTGAAAAGTAAATTTTAAATAACTAGTAGCCTGATTTATATATTCCGAAAACTCTGAGATTCCTGCTACATCTCCTTTCCACACAATAAAAATATTCCAAAAATCTACCGTAATATGCAATGCATGGTAAAAATTCCATATTAGATTGAAAGATATATTTTTGTTCCCACCCTAAAAGCACTACGTTGGCATACAGAGGGGCACAGGCAGCACCCATAGCAACTCCTTGTAATTGTTTGAAGTATTCACCACCAAAAAATATGAAATTATTCTCCAGAATCAAACTCATTAATTCACATAAAAGTGACACCTCATCAGATTTTAAAGAGGAATAGGAAAAAAGAACTTCCTCAAAACAATATAACCCTTCCATCTTTGGAATACAAGAGAAAAGATCTTGTACATCAGTTGTAAGAAACCAACAATCAGTCAACCAGATGTCTTGCCTAATTTGACCCAAAAAGTCCCATGAGTCTTTTAACAAGTGTGGAAATTTATTAATAATATGTTTCAATTTTCTATCCACGTATACCGCTAGGTTATGTGTCTTAGAACCTGCGGCAGTGACTATGGGTCTAAATGGTGGCTTTTTGGGGTTTATGTGCACCTTCGGGATCCCAAAAATGGTGGGTATCCTAGGAAATTTATTTAATAGGAAGTTGTATTCTTCTTTGGAAATTCTCTGATCTATCAAATATTCATATAAGTAACTATCTATTCTAAGATAAGAAATGTTAATTTCATTTTTAGAGCATAAGGAATATCTACCCTCCTGGAATAATATATTCTGCATGTCATTATTGTATTCTTCTACACTGTAGATAACCACCCCTCCCCCTTTATCAGGTGTCATAATTCTTATGTCGCTGTTTTTTCGAAGACTCTCAAGAATGTTTTTTTCGTGAATATTCAAGTTATTGAACACCTTCCTTTTTTCTCCCCAAGTCTTATATAGATCTTTAACTAATTTCTCATATGCCGCAATAAGGGGGTGCAGGGGGGATTGAACATGCTACTTTTCTTTAATACTTTATTTAATTCACCTTTGCTTATTTTGTCTGACAAAATAAAGTTCAAATTCAATTTCCTTAAATACAGCTGTATATCAATCATAATTGAAGATATATCTGGCACATGAGTAGGAACAAACTTGAATCCCTTTGAAAATAAGGAAAATAAATCCTTAGTAATAGGAAAGTTTGAATAATTATATATATTAAAGCCATCCAAACTATATTTAATATTATCAACACTCTGAATCTGTTCTGTACCATCTATCATTGGTTGTAAGTGTGATTCTGCTTCACAACCCTGCTGTAGGTCTTGTTTATCCCTTGTCTGCGTTTGGCTATTCTTTCTGAGTGTCGGGGAATGGGAAAATCCTGCCTATCAACCAGGCATTCAAATTCATTGTCACCATGGTTGATGTCATCTGTTTCAA
>NC_056732.1:590939203-590946703 GCF_019279795.1 Protopterus annectens
TGAAGGTACTGCAGTACTAATGGATGAGGAGGTCCCAGGGTGAGACCTAGACATGCCAGGGCCCAGTTTCACGGCCAAATGAGGTGTAAAAGATGGGACTGCTGGGAATGGCCTTCCCAAACATGCTAATGTGTTGCAGTTTTAGAACATATGTGGGTTGGTAATAGTCAACACAGTCCAGTATTAGTTATAACACCTGCATAGATATTACCATTAACCCAAAACACCAGATATGGAACAGTTGCATAGCAAACAGAACACATGCGTATTTGGAACCACAGTGACCATTACAATGTATGCAGGTTACACTGATAGCAACAGGCTACCAGCGATAGTGTTTCAACATGGAACATGAACAGAAACACATTTCAATATATGTTGAACAATAGGATATATGTCCCAACTGTAGGTTGGGTGTAAACATACCCATTTATTTGTGTGTTTAGATTATTGCTGCAGATGTGGTGGGGAGGAGAGAGAGATGTCAATTAACAACTATTATATCCTTGCAGTATGAGGTCCTCTGACCTTTTTTTCCTGTTTATGTCTTCCAGGTGCAATGTCCTGTGAAAATCTCCCTGCTGCGTGTACACCACAGGAGAATTATGTTATCATAAACTTCATTGTACTAGACCACGGAACCCTCTTTGGATTCAGGGGCCATGATCTGCAGGAGAGGAACACCCTGTGGATTAAGCTCGTCCACAGGGTGAATGATGTTGGCCTGTATAACTGCAGTTATGACCAGGTGTGACATCATTGCACTGATATCACCCACCATGCCCGTCAGCATGCTGCTGCAGTTGGGAGAGACCAGCTAGCCACAGGTGGGAGTCATGCCATCCAGTCCCCACTGATACATGCTGAAGAGCTCCTCACCAGCCTTGGGGCACCTACCTGCCAGCCAAGTCAGGAACCTGAGGATAGCATTGTGGAGGTGGGTGCCACCCACACAATGGACAAAGAGCATGCAGGTAAGGCCCCAAGGCAAATTAGTAGACCACTGTTGCTTATCCATCTTCATCTGTAAAGTATCTTCCTGCATATGTCAGATAACATAGTCTGTTGCTGCAGTGTAGCAATGAATATATGTGCATAATCTCTAATATTGTGGGTTTGTACTGTTGATGTACTGAAATGCTGCTCCCACCCTGTACCAATGCCACAGGTATGGCTACTGACATTACATCTCTCACACAACTATGTAGGTCCCTCTGTAGATGCTGAGTATGGAGTTGTTTTGTTCAGGTTTGCCAATACATCGGCCATGCTATGGCCATGGTATTTGCTATGCACACATTTAGCATACCTACCCATAATACACGCTGTACATGTTCACTTATTGTTGCTCTTAACTCCACTGCATCACAGTGGTCACCATGGTGGCATATCTGAAGGCTATGTAAGAGTCCTGCAGTATACCTAACAACCTGTCAGTGCAAGATGTGCAGACAGAGATGAACATATTGGTGAGACAAATGGCCTACAGTAGGGGCATGTCTGAAACATTACCCTTATACAGTGGCTACAACAGTGTATACACCACTATTACAATGGCAACTGTTACAGATCTACACAATGGCAAATCACAATACCACATTCCACACCTTTTACAACCTGTAATGTGATCCTAACATGAGCAACGAATGTGTAATATGGAATCCTATGTTAGGACAACAAATATGAGGAATACATACCTTAAACACTGGAAGCATATGTGTGCACACACTCTAAATAACATATTGTGGAAGCAGCTTTTGAGGTACTGACAGCATTCACTTTTCTTGAGTACACACCTTACATCAAGTACAGAGCCTCAATGTCACACCAAGTAATGGTCTTCTGTCCAAGAAGTATGTACATGACATTTGCCCACTCACCTGCAAAAGAGGCAGCTGTGGCTTGCACACATCTTACAAACCATGGAATGGATCCCATATCAGAAAGGTAGCACTCAGGAGTGGGAGAAGTAGCCTTGCCTCACCATTGCATATACCATGGCAAACAGTGCAGAGTAATGTATGTGACTATGAAGTATGGGACAACATTAATGTAGAAAATAAACAGATGCCCATCCAAGACAGATGACAACACGTGTTGCAAACTGGTCAAGGAGACTGCCCAGAAACATGCAGCAACACTGAGAGACTTGCAGGAATGTCTAGCAAATACTGCCTGTGCAGTACCTGTGTCGACAATCACATGGAATCTGCATAAGTGTGGCCTATGAGTTAGGGTAATAAGATGGAAGAGTTGTTCCACAGGAAACATCATCCAGGGCTCTCTACAGGTAGCATATGCATAACACCAAGTTTCCCAAAGGCATGTGTTGCAATGTGTAATGTTGTGCTGAGACCAAGTCTGAAACCTACAGACAGTATTAATAAAGATACATGTGGTGCACAAACAACACCTCACTTCACCTCAGGCCCACCATACCCATCTTTACCTTACTGGTGCCAGCGTACATCTTTAGATATGCTGTTCATTAGCAGGAACTAGGCTGGTAGACGTGGCATTCTGAATTTGAAACACTGCAAAATGACACTCATGTGGCTCATAGTTGTCAAGCATCTGCAATAAGGCTGAGGATGGAGAGGAAACACAATAATGAACTGAAGCATACATCCAAAGCTTGCTAAGAATGGCTATATCTGAACATAATCAAGGACATGAATGTTGCCAGACATAACCCTGATTCCACAGCAATAGTGAAGGAACTGTGTGACCTCCAAGGGCTGTGTACATGAGCTGACCTTGCAATCCGGCAGAGTTGGGGGACATTTGTAGGGCAGAGTGACCAAATAATGGCAAGTGAAGGTGAGCCATGCTAGTATACCCTTCCATGAATAGTGACTGCTGCAGTTCACTTAACAGATGCTGCAACAAACAATTGTGCTAAGGGTGTGCACACTTATGCAACCCACATATTGTATGCATCTCAATCAGCATCTGCACGACTAACATATTTGTTTAATATTGCATTTGACTGCACAGGTCATATGCCACATATCAGGTGTGTGTAATGTTAACATATGTAGTATTGTGGCCCCATTGCATATCATGGCAGAGGCTGGCATGTCAACAAGGATGTGTACACTCTTCATAGCCACGGTAAGCTTTGAAGGTTGTCAGTGTAATTGGGTTTTCTTGCTCATACATGTACTGCTGATGATAAGATCTGCAAATCAAAGGTCAGGCATTCACTATTGACATCTGTCCTCATATCATCCCAGGTATGTGTTAGACAAACACATAGGAGCTGTAAGCAACAGAGCAAACATAACTGCCACACATATACACATTCAGCAATGCTGTGTACACTAGTGAGGTATGGTGCACAGTACATGCCAGGATGCTGAAAAGGTGCACAGCAATACTGTGTACATGGGTGCAGTGTGTTCCAGGGGAAGGGGCATCACCTACTAACACAACTCAAGCATCACAGAGATGTATAATGTTGGTAACAAGGATTGAGTATAACTGCAGTGCATGCTGTTGAGTGCCATATTTCATGCATGTTGACTGTTTGGTAATGAGAGGTCTGTGGAATATCTTTGTGCCACCACACCTGTAAATGTGTGCGTGTGTGTGTGTGCGTGTGTGCGTGTGTGCGTGCATGTGTGTGTGTGTGTGTGTGTGTGTGTGTTTGTGTATGTGTAGAGGTAAGCAATGATGTACAGGTCTTAAATGACATTTATTTGTTTTCCCCTCACAGGTGGCAAGGTGAGTCAGGGTCCCTCCTGCAGGCAAACTGATGTTAGTGTCCATACATACTCTGGCAATGATGATAGGTATGGTGAGGTGCAGCCAGGGTTGTCAAGGGCTGAATCTCTGCCATCAGTTGACATCCCACTTTTATCCACCCCATCAGCGCACACAGTCACAATGCCTATACATACCCCATCACCAGTGGCCATAGATGAGGGACAGTTGGCGGGTGTTGGCATGAGACAGGAGAGTGTGGTGACTATAGCAGGTGAGTCTGTTGCAGACATAGCCAGATGACTGGCAAGGTACCACACAGGCAGATGTACAGGGGTGCTCGTAGGAGGGCTGCTGGCCATTATGCTCCTGGCAGAAGTGTTACAGCAGGTGTCATCAGATGCATGTTTCGGGCTGTCATGGAGGCACATGCATGTATGGAACATTACACCAGACAGAGTCTGAGGCTCCAGAGGGCTACTCATTCTGCTGTACTTGACAACATCCGTGATCTTGCAGGTGCCCACCGTTATTTTGCAGAGGTCCTGGATAAACGATTGGGTGAGATGGTGGGAATCCTTGACCATGCAGTGTTTGTGTTAGAGCATATGGTGGGAGTAGGGTGACAGCCACGTGGACGTCGGTTAGCAACAACAACAGGTGGAGGTCTACAACACGTCACAGCCACTTTTGTAGTGGCAGTACCAGCACCAGCACTGCAGGGGGGAGTGTTGTCCAGACCATAACACACCAGGCCATGTGCACATGGTCCTAGGTGTTCCCAACAGGGACAAGGATCTAGTGGACATTTGTCATCATCAGGAGAGAGTACCATATCTGGGCTTCTACCTGCTAGTGACTGTGGAACCCATGGCAGGCACAGTTCTCATGTCTGTGACCAGACCCAGTGAACTGTACACCCTGCCATATATGGTCTGCAGCTGGCCAACAAACCCTTGTATAGGGCAGCCACATGGCAGAACAGTGTGCTTACATACACACACACACATCACCACCACAGATAGGGAACCTCCATACCTACACATATCACATCTGCACGGCTCAATTGATAAATAATCCCCTAACACACACACATATGATGTTAACCAAATGGCTCAGCCTAGGTCTCTGACAAACCCACAACACACCCTTTGCATATGATGATACCTGTGCCACATCCCTGTCATCCATACCATTGATGCAGGGACATGCTAATATGGTTCTGATGCACAGGGTTAATGTACTAAGGTTTAGCAATGTAATGCTGTTTAACATGTTTTCAGCTGGAAAGTTTAATGTTTACATGTCAGGGTGGGTTGCTGTCCAGCCATGATGCATTATAGCTGTTATTAAAACTGCCTGATTGTGATCTCCATAATGTATTTAGTTTGTGTTGTAGGTGTTTATGTGTCAGCAGGATGTTGGTTTGCTGTTGTTTCCTACAAGGGGTATGGCACTGTGGTGACACATTGACTGTGTCATATCCTGGGTACAGCTGAACACAAGTAACAGGTCTGTATAACAGTTACTGCATGTGCCACATGGCTGATAGGTCTGAGGGGTGTATACAGGTGAGTGCATGGTGGCTGATGTCAGCAGCTCTTCTACAGTGGACAATGGTAAGTGTACTAGGTGGCACACACCAAATGTTTGTGAACAACACACACACACACACACACACACACACACACACACACACACACACACACACACACACACACACACACACAGGCTTTGGTGTTGATGCAATACACAGGGAATACTATACGCATGGATGTACTTAATTTTGGAGTGAAGTCATTTTGACCCATGTAATTCCACCAAGACAAAATAGGAAAAATATCACATCAGTATATAATTTGTCTGCCAGTTTTATGTGATTGATGATGGTACTTGCAGGGTAAGTGTCTTCTTTCACAATGCAGTGCAATCCAGGAGCTGGTGTGGGTTGCACTGCCCTCCACTTTCGAGGGTGTGGTGTGGCGTAGAACCACACATAGTATGATTAACAACTAATTAACCTGTTAACATAAACTGTGCAGTATTACAACAGACTAAGTGGGGGGATACGGACAGCAATATCCCCAATAAGGGTGGCTCTGCCCACAACATCCACATCCAACTATATATACCAACTCCAGTATTGCTGTACAGCTGTACAGTGAGGAAAAGGTCATTTACACATCTACTACTAGTTTTGATGGAATGAATTTCCACTTGATGATTCCTTTGAAATGTTAGCTTTTCCCAGTCAGTTCCCAGACAAATGATCTCCTGGGCCATGTATTTTCTGCAAACTGAAGTAGATCCCTTCACATACACACACACTTACTTGGCAACACTGAGAGTAGAACATCTACCTAGATACTTATTACTACTAATGTGTTTGGACTTAATTGCACATGCCACACAGCTTTTAGGATGAGGTGTGTGTTGAGTTTCTTGTTAAGTGAAGAACATTACCAGCCCCTGTTCAGTATGGTAATGGGGGATGTACTGGGTGTTAATGAACAATATATAGTATGGCATACTGACATATACACATAGTCAAACACATAACAGTCATAGACACATCTGAGAGACCTGGGTTTATCAGTGGTAACTACCTGGTCAGTGAGTCCATTCTGTTACAGAGAATTTGCACTCAACACATGCATCATTGGGCTGAATAGTACAATCAGTTATCTGTATGGTTGATGGTGACAGTGGTCCTCATATAGTGGACCTTGGGACATGTACTGGGGGTAGCATGGTGTAAAGACAGTATGCCCAGCACCCACACCCCACAGTGGATATTTTACTCACTGAAACCCATGACAATGCTCTGACATATCCACAATCACACATTGACCAGGACTGCAATACAACCCCTTGTCTATCTAATCAGTGCTACTACAGGGAAATGCATTTATTGCACATGCCACAGGGATAGTAGGGTGAGGGTTTGTCATGGCTCTCCTAATGTCAGCAACATCACTATCAGTTATAATGTATGGCAAGGTGTATTGTATTTGGAGAATGTGGCCTCAGAATGCTGTATCCTACAAATATTCACACCCGCACACATACACACACTTGCCAGGACTCAGAGCATAACCCATGCCTATCTACCCATTTGTACAACAGTGTTATGCTGGAACTGTAAGCTCCAGGTAGCCCATAGGATGAGGAGTGTAACAAGGAACATTTAATGTCAATTACAACATCAGCCATTTCTAACTATGGCAATGGCGGGTGTAGTGGATGAGAAGGCCCTCAGGGTATTATCAACTACATGTTTACAAACACACAGACACTGTTATTCTCAGTAATGCACACTGACATATTTGTCAGTACTGAGGTCCATAGGTACAGGTGTTCCTAGATGTGTACCAGGCTAATGTCCATGGGGAGATGAGAAGAGTAGGGGATATGGGTACACTGGTATCATGCTACCTGACATTTGTCAGCAGGCCATCTACCAACTGATACTACTTGAGTGATCCATGTCATGTGGTGCATACAGGGTGGGGTTTCCTAGCTGTGGCATTCATAACACAGCTGGGCAGACATGTCAGTGTCAGTCAAGCATAGATTGCCTGTAAGCAGCCAAGATGGATACCTGACATCTGCACTTCTCTACAGAGGACAGAAATAAATCAGCTACCCAGCAGGTTATGCATTAGGATGAATATTTTGACAGATAGACATCTGACACTGATAGGTATGCCATTACTATATGACAGCAGCCCTCAATTACATGTCCTATACACATAGTAGTCTACAGTTAATATCCACATATCAGATCAATATCCA
>NC_056732.1:590949203-590989203 GCF_019279795.1 Protopterus annectens
CAGTAATGATCCTGTAGAATGCAGCAGAGATATGACCAATAAACACGGATAGTCTGACACAATCTGGTCAGTCCAGAGGTATACAGAGAACTCCTTAGTGCAAGACGTGTGGACCAAGCCTGACAAAGTGGATTTTTATAGCCATGTAAATGGGGATGTCACAAAAATACTGTAATAGATAAGGCAAAATGATAGAGCGAAGCAGAATCCGTGGATGGTTAAGCTTTTGTCTGCAGAAGCTTTTCAAGCGAAAGCGCTAACAGTTTTTGTTCGGATATTTTCTAATAAATTTCTGTGTGGATTTAACCATCCACACTTTTTACACATTTTGGATTCGTTTTATTTGGCTTGGACCACTTCTGGGACTTTGAGAGTCTTACGCTACTTGGTATTACCAGAGACTGATTCTGCTTCGCTCTATCCTTTTGCCTTATGACATTTATCTATATATTATTTGATACAAGGATAGAGCGTTTACCAGATTTTTTGGCAGTCCTTTTCTTCGTTTTACTGTAATAGATAAGTTCACACACGTGATGCATTCACACACTTCTGTCTGTCCTTACACATATTAACTGGAGAAGCAGAGGTCCCAAGCCCACATACTTCACACTACCTAGTGACATACATCTTTACACCATCCCACTGCTTTGTCAGAAATACACAACAGTTATGGTGGCCTGGCAGTAGTACATTTGACAAATATCTGGACATAACATCACATTAGGTAAATACACTGAGCTACTATGCATGTCACAAAGCACTGTGCAAACTACAGGCAGACTGCCCCAACACTGACCTAAGTTTCCTATGGGAGAATACACATGTACTTTCAAATATAGCAGGCACTACAGGCATGTAACAGCACAGAGTAGCAGACACCAGTGTGAAAGTGCATACCCACAACCAATATGAACACAGTCACAGTCACATTATTGTTTTCTTCTTCTTTCAGCTTTTCCTGGTTAGGGGTCACCACAGCGGATCACCCATCCTCTCATGATTGGCAGTGAAGTTTTACAGTGTTGAGTTGCCAGCCTAGCACCCAACCTTCCACAGAAGGCACACACATGCACACACTCACACCTAGGACCAATTTACAGTGTCCAATCTACCTACAGCATGTCTTTGGGATGAGGGAGGAAACCAGAGCACCCGGAGGAAACCCATGTGACCACAGGGAGGACATGCAGACTCCGCACAGAGGGCACCCCAGCCAAGGATCGAACCGGAGAACCTCTTGCTGTGAGCCAGCAACGCTAACTGCTGCACCACCATGGCTGCCCCACCACCATGGCCTTGGTACGCCTAATTAATAGTACAGTATATGGACTGTGTGAACAAAACCATCCTCATATATGCCACTCACACACTAACCCTACATATACTGCCCAATACACTGTGTAGTCTAGTCTGATGCTTGGCTGTATTATGCAACATGTCTCAGTCTGGCCCTACAAACATATACATTGATAGGGTACCATAAACTGGAGCAGCATGCAACGTCAGATAGGACAGAACCAAGAACAATGACATCTACCACAGTCTGTACACAGGCCAAGTAACATATTCACAATGCACACTCTGTCAGCAATCACCATAAGTACACAGACCTCACTACTGTACAGACTACAACAGAATGTCCAGGTTTTGTCCTCAAATATAAGGCCTGCTATACATAATATGTCTAGCAGTCTGATATCTCACTGGCTTGTTATCAGGTATGATGTCAGTAAATAATGATATACTGTACATATGCACCTCTTACTGCAGGACATATGGACAAAGGGTGACAGACTTGGGGGACAGAGGCACAAACACAGGTCCAATATTGACATATTGCTGTGATAAACTGAGAAAATTCCTACGGTGACAGACTTGGGAACAGAGGCACAAACACAGGTCCAGTATTGACATATTGCTGTGATAAACTGAGAAAATTCCTGGTGTAACAGGGTTTGTTGTGACATATCTCTTCTGAGGGATATGAAGTTAGTAACTCACACAGATGTCACCATGTACTGACTGCAATCATCAGAGTATGCTACTGCATTTCTAAAGATAGGAAATGTGTGAGTAACACACCACATGTAAGACTCCACACTCTGGCCAGTCTGCAAATAGCCCTACAGGTGAGGGTTTCCTCAACCACATAGCACTGTCATGCCAGATTTTACATCATGTAGAACAGCCATATCCACACAAACCCTGTTAAACCAATATTACTTCAAATGTAGAACAGCAATACTTACATTCTGTCTCCATGTCTGGAACATTCCCCTCCTGTTTGTTGGCCTTTCTCCACAGTGTATGTTGTAAGAGGTATTTCCAATTTCCCTGTGTGATGCTGTTTGTCAGACACCCACATTAAGTCCTGCTCACAGTGAAGGAAAATGGCCAACACCCACATGAAGTGCTTAGTTATAGGAGTGTGTTTCCATGCAATTGGCTATAGGAATGATACCACAGCTGTTCCACATGCAATTAGCAAGTGGGGGACTGCAATTCATGCACAGGCCATCAGCTGATCATGAGCATTACTTACAAATCTCAAGCTGCTGCCTATGCAAAACAGATGTACTTTTTCACATCCACCAGAGAGGGGCAGAGTGAGAGAGAGAGAGAGAGAGAGAGAGAGAGAGAGAGAGAAAGAGACAAAGTAAGAAAGGAAGGGAGTAAGAAAGTAAGAGTTTGTGTATGATCTGTGGGTGAAGAGTGGTATCTGGGTATTATAATGATTGCCTTTATTGTTTACTGATCCATGCTGTCACATAGTAATTGCACATGGCTGTACAGATTTATGGCTGAGGATTGTCTACAACAACTTCTACAGTGTTTGAAAACTGTTGGCCTTGTAATGTGGACATTGGGACAAATATGTCCTCAATATAATGATGTAGCAAAAGCCACACTGCACTGGATCCTGTCATTACACAATCACCCCAACCACCCACAAAGGATGCCGATGACAGACACTCTTACCAGTACTGAGTTTCAAACCCCTACCTAACTATGTATTGCTATTACAGTGTTACACAGTTATTGTGCGGGTCACGGAGCTTACATGTTGAAGAGCTGTCCAGAGGTATCATTGAAGGTGAGTAGCATCAGCAATAGTTCTAAAGGAGGAGTAAAGGAAATGTAGTAAGTGTGAATATCCACAAAAGCAGGTGTCAACGATGACACACACACACACACACACACACACACACACACACACACACACACACACACACACACACACACACACACACACACACCCACACTCTCAGGGAAACACGCACATTATCACAATTCGCAGGATCAGGATTAGAACTCCTACCTAACTAGTTTGCTACACTACAGTATTACGCAGTTATCACAAGCACCACAGAGCTTATATGGCTGAAACATGGCCAAAGGGGGCAATGGGAGGTGTAGTGAGTGTGAATGGCTTCAGAATCGTTAATCTCCAGACACACACACACACACACACACACACACACACACACACACACACACACACACACACACACACACACACACACACAGACACACAGAGTTTCACAGTTGCCATGTCTGGGATTAGAACTCCTACATAACTAGTATGTTACACTATAGCATTATGCAGTTATCACAAATCTCAGAGAGCTTATGGGGCTGAAACTTGTCCAGTGGGTTATTTCAATGAGACTGACATCAGCATGAGTGCTAACATTGGCAATGGGAAGTGCAGTGTGTGTGAATGGGCCATAAACCATTACTTTGGATACACACACACAACACTCAGTCACACACTACTTGACAGGACTGGCTACACAAATGCTAGATGAATACTGATTTGTACTATCATGTTACACAGTTATCACAAGCACCACAGACACTATAGGGCTGAGGGCTACCAAAAGCAATGTCTACAGAGATTGACATCAGCACATCATGTGATACTGGCCAGTTGGATGTGTGGTGGGTGGGACAGGCCTCATGATGGAAATCACTCTGTCACGGTCTGTCCCTCTCTTCCCCAAATCTCTGTGTGTGTATGTTTGACATATTATAGTGTTTTGGCCTTGGATATGTGTGAGTGTTCCTATCCAATGTGTGTGCAAAGCATGAATGGTGTGCAATGCGGTGTGTGTGCACAGACATCAGTGACTGACATATGTATGGTCCACTGTTGTTGTCAGATATAGTCCACTGTTGTTGTCAGATATGGGCTTCATTTCTCTAAGTGTAGGAGCATGCCCAGTATGACCTTCTGTACTGAGTGTGTGAATTGATTCCAAGTAGGTTGTACTCCAGTCCAGGATTTGGTGTTCTACACCTACAGCTAATGACCTGTTTCTTCAGGATATCTGTAGATAGGTTGACAATATGGAGTCACAATCGGTGAAAGATAGTGGGATACTGTAACTATTGTGTCTGTGCTGATTGTTTTATCTGGTTGGTGTTAGCACAGATATGCAGAGATATGTACTGTTTTACACTGTGTTGTATTATGTCATCAATTACTGACAGACATACTTATTTGCTCACAGTTATTTCCTGGGAAATACAAGATGAATGAAGCTGTGTCCAGTAATGTGGTCTGCACCCTACATATTCTTGCACACTCATGCCATTTTGGAGGGGTATCTGCAGACACTTGCTGATGGGTCTGTGTAAATTGTCCAGCACCTTGGTACTGTGATGGCTGAGGATCCCCTGCTTGTGCATATATTGACGTAACAGAATGGCCATATCCTGCTGTGGCCATACCTCTCAGCTGTACAGATTCATCCAGGTTACCCAGAGGCAGGGCTCGTATATCTGGTCAGTTCCCCTTCACATTGTGGTTTATGAGCAGGTCTGTAGCCACCCATTACTGGGTTTGCAGGCAGGAGTAGTATGAGCACACATAAGAGTTTCAGACTTCACATACTCCATGACGTCCAAGCTTCTACACCCTCCACTCTGTTATTCTATCCTTTTCCTAACATTATGTGAGTGATATCTGAGAAGTATCCATATAGTTGTCCCTTCATCCCAGCAGTATTTAGGGTTTGGTCCACAGTTCATGCAGTAAGACATGGTAGGCATGCTACTGGGATTTGTCAACATGGCCTTGCATTTGTGTTCTGTGGACTGTGTTATGTTGTTAGTTGGGACCCCATGAGATAACATACATTGGTAGTACAGGTGAGGCACAGGCCTTTGGCAGAAAACTGTAGGGCATTTGGTAGCAATGCAGGCTATCTGTAGCAGGCCAGTGCATTCTGTCACTCAGGTCTATATTACATGATCGAATGGTCAAATAGTCGTACACGTAATAGTCAACCAGTAATAATCGAACCGTCACAATGTCGAATGGAAAATAAAAAAAGAAAAACCCACCCAAACAAACTATTTAAATGCTTTACGCAGGGGGGCAAGCCCCCCTGCACCCCCCACATGGGGGGCTGCATCTCCCACACCCCTCGCTACTTAAATATACCAACTCCTTGCCCCCCCCTGCACCCCCCACATGGGGGGCTGCATCTCCCACACCCCTCGCTACTTAAATATACCAACTCTGAGATCGCACTACAGCAGACAATGGAAAACTTCCATTTCTGCACTGTATGGAGATCTCCATTGAACCGTTCAACATTGTGGTAGTTCAATTATTACGGGTCGACTATTGCATGTTCGACTATTTGAACATTTGATCATGTAATATAGACCCCTGTCACTCCTACATTTCCAGGCTGCAAGCCACTGGATTCCCCTGCGGTGACAGGGTAAGTATGCGAGGTGTTAATGCAATAGTTCCTGTCCATATTAATCCATTGGTCTGGATGCTAGCAGGGTGCTGCTTACAGCTAGGGACAAACCTGCATGGGACACCTCTTCAGCATGCTGCATTCTGTGGGTATTGCCATACAGAAGTGGGAGTCATACTGTACTCATTCCCAACAGCAGGGATATGACCTGCGATAAACCTGTGGCTGAAGTTGGGGTGAGTTGAGTGCATGTGTGATATGGAACCTTCTTGAAGCTGACTCACAGATATACCTGGGACATTCCCCTTATTCTGCTTTGTGTGGGGACATAGGAAGTCTCTCATTATTTCATAACGGTGCCTTTTTGTGGTCTGCTAGTGATTGACAAGAATACATCAGTATTCTATACTACACAGACAGCTAATCTGCTGCTAACCTTTATGTACAATTCCAAAGGTGTGTGCAGTTGACAGTTACATTTTATGTACTCTGTCTAGGGTACTTCCACCTGTATACTATGTATATGTCTGTGTCCACATTCATGGCATGTCCCATCTTTCAGATGGTGACAGTTATTGACATCTGGACAGTGAATATGGATGACTGCTGAATTGGGTATTGCTGGGCTGCATTGTGTTTGGCACTACAGTTGTCAGAACATGGCCCTGTCATCAACAGTACTGGCCATAGGCCACCAAGACACAACCCTCCATGTCTAAATGCTGACCACTTCCACACAATACAGAACACACTACAAGACCCCTGAATATTGTACACATGCAACAATCTATCCCGTAAATTGGGCCAGCTCAGGTAATCTGTGCTCCACTTTTATTAAACCCATACATACATGTTACTGCATTTCTACATAGGATTGTGGGAGGAGCACACCTGACAACTGTAAACATTTGCTATGACTGTACTGGTATTTCAGGTACTCTGCTTCCATTTCATTTTGTATTCTGACCTAACATGCAGACTAGAGGCATATCAGTAGAGTACAGATTGACCTACATTTCAGTTTCAGACTTCTTACCCTTCAGAACTAACATACAACTGCCAGACCTGTGTATATCTGGAGTGGGGCTGTTCACCATTGCCATCAACTTGGAGGCCTTAGCACAGCCTTTCTTTATGGTCATCTACACCTATCTTGCTGGCTGAGACTGGCGTTGGGTATGTGAGCCTCACTGACATGCATGTGTCTGTCCTATGGACACACATTTGAGCCACCACATGTACTGCAGTGGGATCTGTCATATTGTCTAGTACCGCCTACTTTGTTGACACCAGTATTTGTTATGGATTTCATGCTGTCCATATAGGGGCCCACTATCTGCTGCCATCCCATTCAGCCACCTGATTCCCTTGCATGCTCACATCCATACCAAAGATACAACTATTAGAACATACTACTCCATTCAGCAATTGATAGGAAAAGTGACTTACCTTGTGGAGGATAATGCTGGAGGGTTGACTATGTTAGATGCACATAGTACATTCCCTATACATGGTAAAGCACAGGTAGTGTCATGTTTAGCATCCTTTTTACTGTATGTGTGAGTCAGAGAGAGGTGTCATTCCCTGGGTCCCTACTGTGTCACTGTATTTGCTATGCGTTGCCTCTTTGCCAAGCCTGGGCATACTGGGCATGCCTTCTTCTGCCTACATGGTCAGGTTCAGGTTGTTCCTCCTCTGAGTTCCTCTGTGCCTGTGATGGCCTTGGCAGTGGTGTGGGACTGTGTGGTCCTGCCCCGTGTTGTTCCTGCTTCAGCTGTTTCCGCAAGATCATATTATGTATCATGGCACATATAATGAAAATTTGTGTACACATAGCTAGAGAGTACTGTAAAGCTCCACTGGATGTGTCCAGGCACTGGACCTGTGACTTCAGCATCCCAAACACACGCTTTATTATGATTCTGGATTGGGCATGTGCCTCATTATGGAGTACTTGTTCGGGTGTGTGTGCATTTCTGATGGGTGTCATCAGCCATGGCTCCAGTGCATAACCAGCTAGATGGCCATATGGGATGTCCCCACTGGCAAATTTCTGGTACAGCTGTGTCATATGCCAGATGTGGGAGTTGTGATAACTTCCAGGGCTGCCAGTACACACATTCAAGATAATGCCCTGGGCATCACACATGACCTGGCAGTTGATGGAAAGGAAGCCTTGATGGTTTAGTAGCCCCTACCCCACTCACCAGGTGGTGCTTTGATGTGTCTGTGCATGCAGTCTATAGCATCCATTACCTCAGGGTATTCTGGTATTTGGTGGAAGAGACACATATTTCTGGTTAATGCCTCACGGATGTTGATGAAATATATGTGCTCACCGGCATGTGCTGACATGGCATCCAGGAAATGGTGGAGTACCCTGGATGCTGATGCCTGTGAGATCCCCATTATATCCCCAGTTGGCCTTTGAAAGGTACCTGTGGCTAGTATTCTTAACCCTACACATACCTTAGTATCCACTGTAATGGGTTCTTCTCTGTTGGTTTTGTGTGTGAGACGTGGCTGGCACAGCTCAACAATTTGCTGTAGATTGTCCCTGTCCACCCTATAGCGCTCCATTATCTCCAGCTCATGTAACCCCTAGGAGGTTACCCTGGGTCTGTTCACTCTTCCCCATCTCCTCACTGTGGGTTGGTCATCAGCATTCACATCCTCACCACTTTCAGTCTCTTCCACATATTGATGTATGAGAGCAACAGCAGCCCCTAACATTTTGTTAGTTTTGTCAGGTAAAATTTCCCTATCTGTGTGCACCGGTGGTGTAGAGTTTGTGGGAAAAACCAGAGTGAAAGGTGTTTGTATAGTTTATAGTAGTGTGCTGGCCTGAGCTGCTGCCTGTGTAATTGACTGATTCTGATACATTTCACCTGCCAGCTATGCTAGTTCTCCTTGATTGCCTTCCCTACTGCTGTTTTCCCTTCCCATTGCCTTCTGGTTTAAGCCCTGAGGCACGCCACACATACCCATTGCTCAGATGTGAACAGAGCTGCTATTTCCTGATTTTTTTTTTTTTTTGTTTAAAACCCGGTGCACTGCATGCACACCCATTTAGGCAATGTAAACACTGCTAGGCAGCCTCAGACACACACCCCCCCTTCCTTAGCTGAGCTTAGCTAAGGGAAATCACAGGCCACAGTGCTCCAATAAGCTTACAGCATGCATGATACTCCTCCTTATGAGGTTATTTACCTCTTATACTTATACCATGGTGTTGCTGCACCTACTCGGTTGGGTGCAAGCTAACACTGAGAGGAAATCTGTGATTCAGTATCAATCCCCCCATTTGCATAAAACAGAATGCTAATTCATAGTTGCCGCACTCACACTGAGCCTTCCCCCTTAGCAACCACTATTTCCTGGTATTGTTGTCTTATGCATGCCATTGACTATCATGGAAAAATGCTGATTTGGGTTTAAAATCTTATTTCCAACTTTTTTCTTATTTTAGGGCCAATCCCATTTGCGCACTACTGCCCTACACTTAAATGTCTGAAATCGGCCAAAAAAAAATGATTTTTTATAATTTTGCAACTATTTCCCATGGTAATGGCCAATGGCCATATATTTGGCCATTGGCATGCCTACTACATTGAATTTATGCTTTCTTTGGAGCTGTCATGCCTCCATTTTGTGATTTGCAGAAATGTATTTGTTAGTAACCGAGTACATTTCTGCAGGTTACACTATTCCTGCATAGACGCCTGCCTGCTTACTGGATCGCTAATTCACCTCATTTGCATGGTTTTCACCAGCAAATGGGGTAATTAGCATACAGGAGCTGTGTCCATGCAGGAATTGTGCAGGAACACTCTTGCACATCCTGGGAGCTCATTCCTGGATCGCTCATTGGCCATATTCCATGCAGCAGCTCTTACACTATTCCTGCACACCGTGCAGAGCTTGCTGAATCCCGGGGAATATCACCAGCAAATGAATAAATACATTGAAGAATGCCATGTTTTAGCAAAAAAGAATGTTTTGGACCATTAGAAAATCAGAAGTGTTAAGCAAATAATTGGAATCAAGTTGTTTTTCTTTCTCATCTTAAAGCAAGTGAGCAAAAATGAGGAAACATGTAATCTCTTTCTATGTACAGGAAGATATGGGATTTAGTAAGTATACATCTGTTGCTGCTTTAGCTTATGCTAGATCTTATCACAATTATCACATTTCCAGTCAAGTAGAATGACAGTTTTGACATAAAGTTTTACCAGAAATATGTGTTTTTATAATTCAACTTTTTTCTGAATTTTTATACAAAAACGTAGTCCATTTTATAAGTGCAGTAAAGCATGGAGATGTAAATACACAGCTTCCTTAAAGACAAAAATATTGCATACAAACTA
Source organism: Protopterus annectens (assembly GCF_019279795.1). Taxonomy (NCBI): domain Eukaryota; kingdom Metazoa; phylum Chordata; order Ceratodontiformes; family Protopteridae; genus Protopterus; species Protopterus annectens. The sequence continues at coordinate 590,959,291 of NC_056732.1, forward strand.
GGTTATCAGGAAAACCCACACTGCATCCCTTACACATGTTGTTCACCACATACACAGATTGTCTTATGCTGGGGCTTTTATGAAAAACCTTCCCAAATCTCAAAGGACTCCAAAGCCACCATATGGCAAGACTGTTCCCCAACAATCACTAAAGCCCCCACACCACCAACAAACATCTCACATAAGCCTACAGCTAATGGTCCCACAAGTGCAAAGCCCATAAGACAAGCCTACACTTATACTCTTTTCATTGGAGACTCCACTGTGCGATACACAAATGCTCCCATTGCCATGCCGGACAAGGAGAAGATAACTGTTAGTTGCCTATCTGGAGCCAGGATCCACAATATCATGTATGCACTCAAGTTACTGCACCCAGGTACCAGTATGTTTCAATCACAGTTCATGTGGATATAAATCACCTGAGGCATACTTCACTAGTCTATATGAAAAGAGATATAATGGATTTCTCAGAGTAGGTGTCACAGACAGTTATAAGCTTTGCACTGAGCAGCATTCGGCCTTCACCAATGAAGATGCCAAAGTATGAACATGAAATGACTAATTTTAATAATTGGCTTAGTTTCTAGTGTCACTCCAGGGAAATCAAATATCCGTCAACATATGAAAACATGATTAAAATAACACAATGCTTTGCCACATTTATGTTGCACCTGTCTCTCTTAGGCTTTATCCATCCTCTGCCAAAAAGACAAAACTACCAACACTGTGAAAAAGTTTACAAACAATCTTAAGGTGTTACTGCTTGATGCTCAGAGTCTACAAAAGCACCCCACCCTTCAACCCCTCCTCACTCTGGAGAATATAGACATTTGTCCAGTGACTGAGACTTGGTTTGAAGCCAGAGAAAGTACTTTGGAAGTGCAAGCTTACAGTGCCTTCCATACATTTAGACCAACAACAGCACAGATTGGGGGCCAAAGGTAGACATGTTTCAATCAATCTACCTCCAGGTTGGTTAAACAGGATACCATAGAGCTCATCCATGTGTAGATAAAGACATTCACCATATCGTGGCTAGCTTTAGATCACCATTTATGCACTCACCATCTAACCAAACACCCTATTCATGGGTGATTTTAACTACACCTCTATAGAACAGGAAATGTACATTACCTCAAACTTACAGGCACAATGCATCTTTATAGTGAAGGCTAAAACCAAGGATCAACTATACTGTATCTGTTACTCAGCAACATGGGAGAGTGTTGCATCCCCCCTTGTCATGTCTTCACTAGTGAGGTTGGATCACAAAGCTATCTCATTTGAAGTAAAAATTAACCCAGAATATCCAGCAAAACAGGAACAGTTAGGAACTATTCAAAGGAAACTACATTCTATTAAGTGACAGTTTGCCAAAATTCAAAGCTTTCCCAACCCCAATAACACAGCTGCCTATGCAGAACTATTCACAGAGTCACAGTGCAAGCATGCAAATATCTGCATAGAGGCTGCCATATCTACTAGAAATAAATCCAAAACAAACTCCACTGGTAGAATCCTCATCTAAACAGGGTATACAATAAAAGAAGAAAACTCATGCTGAAAAACAAGAAAAGCAACTCTCTTAAAGAAAAGTGCTCTCTTATACATCTAAGCAAGAAACTAAAGGGGTATAAGTAATTCCAGCAAGGCCAACTATGAGGCCAGGACAGCCTTGCAGGATAAGGACAATCAGAAGACCTTCTTTAGCTACGTCCAAAACCTCAGAGGTAACACACAACAGTGAAATGAACTGGAGGTGAATAGTACCACATGCAGCCATCAGGGTGACATAGAAAATCTAAAGTCTGATAAATTCACTTCAGACCTCACCCCACTCCACTCCATCTGCACCAGGTGAAATTCCCTCTGACATACTTCCCCCAGCTATCAGCAGGGACCAGGTTCTGGCATCACTCACTAAAGCCAAGAACACCACATCCATGTGTCCTAACAACCATGGTTGCCTACTGAATAGTCTAAAACATATCTGAACTTGTACAGTGTCTCTTACAGATATCTAAGAGGAGATCTTATTCAGGTATATAGGGCATTTAGTGACAACTACCTCTGGGAATGTTTGGGGTTAACAAAAAGTACTAGAGAGTCATCAGACAATTTATGTAGGAGATTCTATAGGAATGAGAAGTGTACTAATTAGTTCTCTGACAGAGTAGCTGATGCATGGAACAAACTACCAAATTATATTAAAGCAAGTACTAGTTTAGATATTTTTAACAACAACCTGGATATTTATTATGGGAACAAGTGTTTTGGTATATTGGCAAGCTAGAAGGGCTTTAATGCCCGTGCTTGAAATGTTTGTTGTATGTATGTATGTATGTATGTATGTAAAACATGACCTATCAGGACCACTCTTCAACTACAGCATTGAAACAGGCTACATTCAAGGTGAATAAAGGAATGCAGCAGTCACCCCCCCCTCAAAGGGCAGACTGTCAAGTGAGCCAGGGAACAGCAGTCCCATCAGTCTAACAAGCCTAATATGCAAAGCCATGGAATGCATTATCATGGGAATGATAAACAAGGACATTGACAACCTGCAGATCTTTGCCTGGCTTACAGGGTTTCCTCAGACCCAGCTTTGATGGATCTTTTGCACACGCACAAAACAAACAGTATCAGAAACTGTACATCTTGTGATATGAACTTTGTTTGTGACATAAACAGAATGTGCTGTAGAGACAGATATGTGTCACAAAGGACCACCTCACTATGGAATAGGCTCCTCATCCTTGTAAAACAGAGTTTATCCCTGACCCTGTTCAAACAAAAGCTTTACAATTAGATGGGAAATTGTAAATTTACTCCCTGTCTAGACCCATGTCACTTATGAACAGAGACAGTCAATAAAAAAAATATTATCCTAACACCCACTTCCCCCCAAATCTTTAGTACCTGCCTACTAACATCCCTCCTATGATATGACACTTAGTACCCAAATGGTTTGTAATGCATGGCTAGGCTTGGAAAGGCCCTAATGGTCATTAGCTTAGTAATAACCTATGAACCTGTGAACCTACATCCATTGTACAGATTTCCCTCTACACAGAGGTAGCAAAGGCACCTCAAAAATTTGCGCAGAGCACTTTGCCTGAATATGCAGACATACCTTCACATTGAGCAGTCTCCTGTCTTTTCTTCTTAGCCAACATAGGTACATAATGAACTATTGCATCTCAGATGGGAGACATGGGAGACAAAGCATTGTAATTAAAACATCACAAGCAAAGTATATTGTTTTCTTAACACACCCAAACATAAAAATCATAAAACAGAACACAATCATCATTTTGTTAAAAGAGCTGTTGAACTTTCTGGCCAAATACTTTACTGTCCTAGTACATACAAAGTCACAACATTTTAAGGGGGAAAAAGAAAATTTGAAAGGTTAAAAAGGGAAGCTCTCCTTTCCTTTGTTTTTTCAACTTAAGTAACTTCAAACATTGCACTACAGCAGCTGTGACAAAATATAGTCTAATATACTAAAATATCAATAACATGAGCAGTTAACTACAGTTTATGCATCAAGAAAACAACATATGTCTAACCACAGTACTCCCTCCTATATGATGTCATCAAGATGTGCAGGACTAGAGCAGTTCAGCTCTTTGTATTCTCATCTGTTGTCTTATAAGCAATGCCTTGAGTGGGCTGTACAATTAAGTGATAATTGTGTCTTAATGTTTGCAGGCTGCTGGCAGTTAATGCCACTAAGCAACCTTTCTATTCCCTTAGCTTATTAGATTTTATAGCTCTCAGGACATTCATTTTTTATAACGTAGACTTCGTTACTCTGGCTCTTCTCAATGGTACAGGCCTTGTATTATAGGTTTCTTCTGTATTATACAATGGTAATGCAATACATATAAGATGACAGCATACAATAAATATAGCAAAGACTTAGGCTAAAACTAATGGCAAGTACCTGCCTGTGGCATCTTATTATACTGTGTTTGTGGAATCTTTCGATATACATTTTAAATTTCTCAAAATTGCGGCCTGAAACTTTAAAAAAAAGCCATAACTTTAAGCCACTTCAAAAACAAAACTGTTGTAATTTTTCATCAGAAGGATTGTTTGCATAATTTATCAAAGCACTGCACTCACCTCCTCCTTATTGCTTTATTACAGCTCATCCTCTGTTTGAATTGTTTTTTTCCTTGCTGCATGCAGGCTCAGTAACATAATATACAATTTTTGACTTGGACAAGATTTTATAATTTGCAGATAATTGCAGAACATATACATTAATTGACACTATCTTAGCTGGAATGATAGATGTATGTATTTATTTATTTATTTATTTATTTATTGTTTGATTGATTGATTGATTCATTGATTGATTGTGCTTTTGGCCGTTGTGTGAAATATTGAGTTATGTTCCTTATATCCTTTGGAGGAAACCTAAAAATGGATAATGGGAACTTACTCCTTGCAACAATTCAGTAAAGATATGCTCATTGCCATCCTGACAGCAGTAGTCATATTTACTAAAGAGAATGTGTAAGGAAAGTGGTTCTCTTATTGGGTGTCAAAAGTGCTGTTTTATTTTGACACACCTTGTGAGGAATGCTCATGAAATTCGATGTCTGTTTCTGCCTCCTGGCTGTTCCTGTTCTTTGCAGACAGCACATAACCTTAAGGAAAAAAACATTGCAAAGTAGGAGCATTTCTATCAGTCTTAAGTAAAGCTAAATATGCTTCTGATGAACTAAGATTACATTCCATAAGTGCCTCTAATGGGTGTTTCATAGAATCAGTCCTATGCTGAATTTGTACAATGAAATCACAAATCAGATTCACTAGCAGACTGCCTTTTTGTAATACTGACTCTCTCTCTCTCTCTCTCTCTCTCTCTGTAAGTTCGAACAATTTCATAGACTTTATAAAACTAAGATACATCAAATAACCAAGAACATTTTACATGTTATTTTGCTAGTTTTGGAAAAGTTTATTGCTCCATATGCCTCAAAAAAATGTTTCACTGAGGCTACAACCTCCAAGTCAGCATTCCTGTCAAAGCAACTGTAGTAACTTTTATTACAGTCGTAATACATGGCTCAAAAGTGAATTAAGCATGGATTTACTTACAGCTGATGTGCTCTGATTATGAGGTTGAAAGCCAAGTGCCTGGAAAGAGCATGTACGAATATATTCACGAATGACTCTCATTGAACTATTTATTAGAACCATTATACCATACTTCTCTTTTGTAGTAGCTGCTTTATTAATAAGTATTTTAAACCATTTAATAAAACAGTAAAAAAAAAAGATTTTCATCTCTGCTGTGTAGTTTCCTATATCAGAAGTTGTTTATGTAGTACTGTATTTTGTTTATGACAGTTATGTAGATTTATTAGTCTGTATTTATTTATTTATTTATTTTCTTAGCTGTTCCTTTTAAATATGTGAGTATTATATCTTTATTGCAGGTTTGGCATTTCTTAATGGAGATGTAGCCGTATCATCACTGTGTGCATAGATTTTTTTAATTTTAATGCAAAAATGACTTTTCTTTAATGGTTTGTCTTTCTTTTATGTGTGGATGCAGAATTGGCTGTTTTATTCTTTATTTTGTTCAATTTACTTCATGGACTGTAAAGAAAGCCTTAGTAGTTGCAGAAATATTTATGTGAATAACAATTTTTGACAGAACAGGGTCAGGTATTAAAGGATTTGCAAAGCAAGTGAAGCAGGAATTAAGCACTGTTGACTTCCCCGGTCATTCTCATGTTTTAATGATTTCATTCATAGAATGGGAACTCCCAGTTCCCAACATACCATAATAAGCATTTCAGGAATATGGTTTGCGTTGATAAACATAGTTTGGAAGTATCTTAGTATCTTTCAGGTTGCATCAATACATAGCAGTATCTTTAATAAACCACTGCCTTAGATTCATATTCCACATTTGTACCAGTAATCAGTACTTGTGATCTCATAGCCTAAAAAGTAACTGATTATAATAATCTGTGATCAGGCAGTAATTATATTAATTGCATCGTTATAATTCTTAGTGCATTCTCTTTGTGTCAATGAAAATATCTGAGACAGACTGCAAACTATATGGAGTTATTAAGAGGTGTATATTGCCTGATTCCCAAGTATTCATAAAACAGCTTAATAGTTAATGTGGGTGGCATAACTGCACTGTTGTTTATTCCTGGTAAATATATCACTGTAAGCTACTGTAGAAACAAGCAGTTATGCCATAATTTCTTGACACAAGCCTCAGTTGTCTAATATGTTTAATTAAATTAGACAAACTTGGGTTAACACTCTTCCACTTTCCATAACAAAAAAAAATATTGTTAGTGCTAGCTATTCTCATATTAGTTTGTTAAATCTTGTTTATCTTGCAAGTAATTTACAATTGTTTTCTACTGTTGTTTTCTGTTTTTTGTTATGTTGTGGAGCTTTTCTCCTCAGGTCTCCACTGAAAAGGGACATCTACCCAGTCAGACTAACCTGGTTAACAAATGTCAAATAAATAAATAAAATGTCAGACATTAGTACAGCTACATATAACTCTGCTTTGAAATGTACATGATATGCAAAATGGCCACCCTGTCCTTCATGGGTCTCAGTAAATACTTAGCCCATCAGATTCATTCAGGCAGGATACTAACATACAGGGAACACTGGGATGCTGCGGCACTACTTTTAACAACAGAATCAGCTGGAAGCTAACTTTTATGTGCATAATGGATGATAACATACAGCTTCAAACTGAATAGCTCATAATCACTGCCTCTTTTGTACTCATAATGTGGAATGTGCTATGACCATGGCTGTTTTACTGGATTCATGTCAAGTCATTAAATGCATTTATGATGAATGTCATTCGGTGGGAATAAATTTGCCAAAACTACTTCCTGCAACTTTTACAAAAATCTTTGTTTTTCTTTCTTTTTCCAGTGGAGCAAGCCCTCATGCTACCAGTGTGTGTGTGGGTATCCCCTACAACCACCTGCATTATATATACCAACTCCAAGGTTGCACACTTGAGTGGAAAAGTGCAACATCAAAGATCATCAAAAGTGTTTTCTGCAAGCTTTCTTCCACTCAACAGCATTCAAAACAAATGCATTGAGCAACTCAACTGTATCCATGTTTTACATATTTAATTATATTTATTTTTTGTTATTTAAGTATTGCTTTTGACCAGGGAAATACACAGTATATATCCTTTCTTTTAATCTATACCAAACAGACCTTAATGTGACATTTTATGGCTGAGCAAGTTGGATTTTTCATTTATAAAAGACAGCAGTTGTAGTGGCAATATTCTTTTCAATATAATTGCAGTAATCATAGTCTGTCAATGACATTTTTCTCAAGAGTATTTTAACTGGTTACATTTTATACATTTAGTATAACACATAGTGAGCCAGATTCATAAAGCAACCACTTACACTGAGAACAAGTCTGTTAGAATTTGAACCCTGGTGCAAATCTGTTTATAGATAGGTTTTACACTTAAGTAAGTCACTTAAACTGAGAGCAAGTATTTTGAAATTAGGGCAAACTTTACTTGAGAATAACTCTTTTAGAATCTTTGTAAGTACTTTTTAATAAAATAGTCAATATTATATATATATATATATATATATATATATATATATATATATATATATATATATATATACATTCAAAGACAGCATGGCACACATTTATAGGAAATGTATAGGTCAGTAGTTAAGAAAGGCAAATTTGCCTTCTAAATTATCATAAGTAGATATACTGTTGAAATATTTTTTGCTAAACTACCCATACAATGTGAAAAATATAATAATTACTTGCTGGTTTTACATAAAGACTTTAACCCCCAAACATGTATCGTTCTTAAGCAGAATGTTTGCATCAAAACTATTTGGAAAACATAATAGGTTCATAGGTTCATACTAGGCTATCTGCCCAAGGGCATTTATAAGCCTAGCCCAGAGTTTTGTGGCTTTCACCACCCCTTTAGTTTGAAGGATACTATGCCCGTTATTTTGCTGTGCCTCTGTCAAGCAGTGACACTGAGATAATCCCTGGGTATATCTGCGATCTCCCATCCATTGGTCAAGATTTCTCTTGAACAAAGCCAGCGAGGTGCTCTGCCTCACATGTACCGGGATTTTGTTCCACAGCATAGGGAGTCTCTGGGTGATGAATCTGTTCCTCCAGCACGTCCTATTAATAACCATGTCAAGGTTTAAGTCTCCCGCCCTTGTAGTTCTAAGGGATCTAGATTTTTTGAGGTAAAGCATGTTCATCAATTCCGGGTTGGACATGGCCTTGTATGTCAGGCACAGGTCACCTCTGAGCAGACGGTAAGCGACTGAATAGAGCTGGAGTTCCTTCAGTCAGGCAGCATAAGACATATTTTTGAGACCCTTTATCCTTTTGGTTAGGAACTCTTGGGGCCTTTCCAGTTGCTGCAGGTGTCGTGTCAGATACATTCCGAATGGGGCATTGTACTCAATCATTTTATCATTTTATATGAAGCATGGAAACTTGCTTTATGGAATTGATGCAATTTTCAAGCAATTTAATTATGTTTTTCAAATTCAAAGAGAAGAAAAATAAACCTAGAATATACTAGAAAACAAATTATGGGCAAACAAAATGCATAAACAAACTGCCACCACCCCAATTGTTTGATATATAAATTATCAGGTAAATGAAAACATACATACAATATACACTATACAAAGAAAAGAGAAATTATACCAGCATAAAAAATTGCACTGTTCAGTGAAGTGGTTGTTGCCTTATTTTAATATACTCTGAAAAAAATGTGAAAGTCCGATTAGGTTCTGTTAGAAACAAATTACTGTCCAAAATGCAGCTAGAAGCTCACTTCCCTCTATTTCAGTACACCAACAAAACCAAACTATACAAAATCTTAATGTAGCAGCGGGGAAGAATTATTGGCTTGATTTTGTCATTTTTTAAATCATGGAACCAAACTACAGTGACAGTGACTATGTCCTATAATCTTCCTCCCAATAGTTGGTTACTGTAGTACTGTCTCTTATAACACTAATTATTGTACACATTTTAAATATGCCAGAGTTCAAGTGGAAACAACAAATTGGGCAAATATCTGTTTTATTATCATCTTTTCCTTTTCTCAGGTGACATACCTATAGAGAAGTATTTACATGAATAAATGTAATTGTGATTGCATTATTTCCTCATTTTCTTTCAGATAAATAAAATAGCAAAACATGTACATCTTTTTCATATATGAATTTTTAGTACAAATTACTGTCATTTAGTATTTTGATATATTATGTGAGAAATGCTGTTTTTATATATATTTATTTAAGAGTTATATTTCCTTTTTAAAGCATATTTTAATGTAGGTAATGATGTCATCAATTATTTATATAATTAATTAATAGGATATATAAGGAGAAGTGTTACTTGCATTTTTTGTTAATGGTCTGAAGAAGCCTGCTGGCGAAAGTGCTTACCTGTCCTGTATCCAGAATAAACGTTTTATTGGACTTTTATTGAACGTCTTTTTACTGGACTGAACTCTTGTTTATGTGCATAATGCTATTCTGCATAGGTTTGCTCCTTTGACTTTATTTTTATTTTTACTTTATCAAGATTAATCACGAGGACCGGCTTAGGAGCATTTATTTCCTGGTGGTTTCTGTTAACTATCATTTTTTAATTTAATTTTTAAATTTTTTTTATAAAAACATGTTTGCGTGGCATGGCGCAGAGTGCAGCAAAGCAAAGTGGTGCTGAGACATCTGCTAGATATCTAAAAATAGAAACTGGATGCATTTAATTATTTATTTAAAGGTCAAGTTTACGTATAGCTGACTGGGTTTGCGTGGTGAGGCAAGGTGCTCAGCAGTGCTTATAGGTAGCTCAGAGGTTTATGTAAAGGTATAACAGAATTATACATGTTCATGTAGCTAAATGGGTAGAATTACAGCCTTCTATGCAGTCAGTGCAGGGTTTCAATACATGGAAAAGCAAGTAAGTGTTTATTTTTGAAATTTAAATTATGCAAATTATTTTGAAATTCTGGCCTGCTGCACTCAGCTAAGCTTTGCTAAGACCTACTAAGCACCGCATAAACAACATAACAGCTGATAATATTTATGCACTGCTTGGCACGCTTGGCTTGTTTGCACACCATAAAGCACTGCTAAGCACTGCTAAGCACTGCTTGGTTGAGCTGAGCTGGTTTACGTGGTGCTAAGTGATGCACCACATTTTTAAATGTTGCCCAATGGCATTTAAGGGAATGAAAACAGGCTATATTAAGCTCACTAGATGGGAATACAGCATAATCTGTTGGAGTTCTACCTGTGTAGTGACTATGGCTAGCATTGAAGTGGGTGTGTGCTACCAGGTGCAGCAGTGGGGCATTCAGGAATCCAGGCTCATGTTTGGACTCCTGGTGAAGAACCATGATGACCAGGTACTGCAGGGAGGGTTCCAGGCTCAGAGTGCAAGGTGGAGACCTGGGACTGGCTGACACATGAGCTTACCAGTGTGACAGGTATCCTCCGCACAGGTGAACAGGTTCATCACTACCATGACGACCTGAAGTGTAGAAAGGGGGATCTCTTCAATACCTGGGTCCGAGAAGCTTGGGCAAAGAATGCCCCACAAGTTTGTAAGTAATTTTACCTTTGTTTCACCAATACATAATCTGAATGTCTGATAAACTGGTATGCATAATGGTGTATTTTTCTCCCAAGAGCTGCAGAGGAGAGGGCTCATAACATTGAGGCACATGCTAGATGCTTTTGAGTACAGATGTATATTGCTATCTAGACTCAAATAAGCAAGAAAGATTAAAGCATTAACTGAGATTAGGCACATACAGTAAAGATTGTATTGCAATGAATGTGGACTTGGAGTTGTACTGCAATAAGTGCATATTGCCAACTGTAGTGCAATAAGCAGGGAAGACTAAAGCATTAACTTAATAAAGTATATTCAATAAAGTTTGTAGTGCAATAACTGTGGATTACAGCTGGATTTCAGCACTTGCATAATGACAACTGTTGTGCAATAAAAAATTGAAACTATAAGAGTAACTGGATGAAGGTATCTCTAATAAAGTCTGCTGTGCAATAAGTGTAGATTCAGATTTGTTTTGTAAGAAATTAATTATGACAACTGTTCTGCAATAACACATGAACCAATACCAAAAACACCAAGGTAAATTGTATACATCAGGATTGTTTGGTTTTCACCATTGCATTTCAGCTATATACATTATGGCTGTGAGGTACGGTGCTGCAGCCAAGTATAACATTGTAATAGCTGTAGACTGCAAATAATAACCCATAATTTGATATTGTTTGTTGACTTCACAGATATCACAACCCACTAACAATATATTGTGTACAACTGCATTCTATGTAGTAATGTATAGGTTACCTTGTATTTCTGTCATGCTTGAATTTCATGCATGCCTGTTCAACTGTCACTACAATCTAGTCTAAAACTGTACTACTACTACCAGGTCATGTTTTGGTAACAGGCAAGCTCTAGGCAAATATCAGTCAATGAGTAATTGGCAGTGACTTGGTAGCTCAGTTTGTTAAAAGCTCTGCATAAAGTACATTTTGCCACACACAGACCAGGGTTCGAATCCAGTGCTATGTGGCACTAAATATTAAAGTATCATTCATGTAATGATTACAGATTTTCTCTCCACAGGAACTACAGGTAAATGGGTGAGGTAGCCCATATTATGAGTAAATAATTGTGTGTTTACATGTCACAGACTGTTACAATCATTACCAGGAATGTGAAAACACAGCCTAAAATAAAGGAAATAAGTATAATAATAATAATAATAATAAAATAAAATAAAAGAAGTAAAATGTGTAATCTTTGATATGGCCGTATGCCTAGAGAGTCTGTTAAAGGTTGCTGTAGTCAATTAATACATTCAGTGCAGATGTCCTCTGCAGTCACTACTATTGGGTTCTATCCCCATGCCTGCTAAGCAAGGCATGATAGTTGATTAGTTTCTCTACTGTACACATACATGTCTCTCGTGTCACACTGTCAGGTAATGTAATTAGTAGTGTGTAATTCCTCTGTCACAGATTTATCATTGACATGATTATGTAAATAGAAAAGTATCACTACATCAGCTCACAGTATACCTTGGTAGTTATATAAGCAGGTCCACCTGATATGCAAGCGTTCTGTGTATTTGTATACCTCCAGTTGTTACTGCTTGGCACATACTGTCTCATGTGGATAGCTTGAGAGGTATGTACATGCTACAGCAGGTATAGAGCACTTGTACATATAAAAAAGGACAGACATGTAGAGTAGATAGCAGTACTGTTGTCAGTTATATAGCCTATAATGGTATTAATGGACTGTATTTCTCTCTTGCACCACCCTTATCTTCATTTATTCGTTATTGTTATTCTTTCGTTATGGTTTATTCTTAACATATGTTGTTACATTAAACTTTATTTTGGGGCATGTGTTTTGCTATTGTTATGTATTAAAATGGTTGCATATTAATGTATCTTGATGAATTACCTAATGTGTTGGCCTCATGCTGTAACTAGTATGCTGTTAATATACTGACTGTTTTGTTATTTATTGTTGCATTTCACATAATGTGCATTGAAATGTAATGGAGTTATTTCCAACGTTCTGACTTGCTGTTATTGCTAATAATAGTTTTGTTCATAACTAACCTATACTTATTGCTATACCTCCATCACCACAGCACAACAGGGAAAGTTAGTTCCCTGTGATCCGCCTACTCTACATGAGCTGGCTGTGGCACTAGGTCCTGGCACATCTGGGACACAGGTCAGTGGTGTCCCCTCTGCTGCTCCTGCACCACCCTTGGGAGGAACCACTTCAGGGGACAGGGCATGGCCTCCCCTGGGAGCAGTGGTGGAGGGATGGTAGTCAACCAACAGCAACTATGAGACATGGTGCACAGGATCCTTCCTTGGAGCTATGAACATCATCTGCATCAGACTGAGGGCACATTAGCAAACCTGGTGGGGCAGTCTGGCCCTGGCATCCAGCCTCCAGCATAGCCACCTTCATCTGAGTGAAGGAGCAGTGTTGTTAGACCATGGGTGGGGATGTCAGTTATGCTGCTGCTGCTGCTGTCTGGAGGCACATGTGTCTCCGATTCCAAAACAACCTCCCCATCCAAGGTGTTAGCCCTTCATGTGTCACACATCACCCCTGCCTGCTTTCATGTATGTCTTGTCTGTCTGCAATTGAATATTCTCCTGCCCAAAATAGCTCCCCAGACATACCTATATCCCTTCCCCAGCATTCCACTCTTTCCTTAAAAAATAAAAATGGGCACCTGTCCCACAAAAAATGTTGCCCCCATACATAGCTTTCCATTTTGCACATGTGTTCATTGGACACAACTAATTTAGTCCAATTGGCTTGACAACACATTTATGTTGTTCTCACCCCTCTCTCTCTGGGGTTTGAGAGTCCAAATTCATCCACAAAATCTGTCAAAATGCACAGCTGTTGCTGTACAAGAAATGAAATGTTATGGTTCTTTCCTACAGCCTTCCTGCCCATCCCTACCTGCCTTTCACTATGTTTTTCCTCCAGCTTGTTCCCATTTCACCATCACCCTATCAGCCCCTTTTTCATTCTTTTTTAATTTTTTAGTGCCAATTTGCAAAGAAATAAGTGAAGCACTGCATCGTGGAAATCCACTTAAATGATCTAATGTGCTTCTGACATTGTTCAACACATGTACAACATAACCACCTCTGCCATGTTTCAAACCTAGGCCATTCTAGCTACAGTCTACCACACTAGCCCACTACACCGCACAACCCTTAATTCAAGCAGGTGTTTCCAGCAAAACATACTGATTTCCACTGGCAGACTGCAATTTAACCTAATGGGAACAATGGGAGTTTACCTGGGACTCTGATTCAAAAATACACTAGTAGACAGCCAAATAAATAATAATGGCAGAATGTGAGGCTTGGGATCGCAGGTAAATGTTCCCTTTTATCAGCAACATCTTTAAACACTCCTACTAAGGCGTCAATGGCAAAGTAACTGGGACCCTACTGCAGAAAAACTGCCTTTGAAAGCCATGCACATACATATGGATGCAGACAACGTGTGTCATAGCCTATGTTCTGCACATATATCTTGCAAATACACCCCCCACAGTAGTGACTCAGTAGCTTAGTCTGTTAAATCCCTTGTATACATTGTATTTTGCCAAACACAGTCCTGGGTTCAAATCCAATGAGTTGCACTTTAATCACATTGTTGTGAAGACCGCAAGTCATGACTGAGTCATGCAGTTTTAATCCCCATAGGTTACTGCTACTGAGTGATCTGCTACTCAGTTTTGCAAGGCAAAGGTCTGCAGGTAAGGACACACTGCACATATTTGTATAGCCTAATTATATGTCGCCTAATACGCTGCTATTGGCATTGTTGCCTAACAGATGTACCTTAAACACATGGCTCAATTGGACTGTAAAAGGTACCTTTACCCTGGCTCTGCTGTAATGACAGGGCTGCCACTGCCACTGCAGTTACATGTACAGCTTGCTGTCCTCCAAAGTGTTCACACTCCCCCCATGTGTCGCTGCAGCCTGGAGCATACACAGCTTTATGTTAAGGTAGCTGCTACAGACTGACCATACCTCCCAAACCCCTATAGCAATGGATCCAGACACAATCATACATAAAGGGGGGGGCAAAAGACCAGAGAAAGTGATATGTTTAACAGTTTGCCCCTACAAAGATAGTAACTTGGTAGAACATCAGCTACTGCATTAACATGCACATTCTGATAGGTATGAAGTGTGACACTCACATGGCACTCTCCCCTTACTGACCTTGTCCTACACTGTTTGCTAGTGAACTGTCAGATGACCACAATATCATGGGAAACTGACCAAACATATGAGGAAAAACTGTGGACGTACTTCATACTTCTACAGTGGACAGTATTTGTACCTACACTCAGCGATGCTGTAGTCTCCACACCTCAGTAATGTCCATCTCAAAAACTAAGAAAGGGGCCAAAGCCTACATGAAGGCCTTACATATTGCAATGCAGTGCCATACCATTGGCTAATGATAGTGCAATTCATCTGTTTTTGATGTGAGTAGCAATTCTGAGCCACAGATTGGTGCAGAGGCAATTACCTGTTAATGAGCATTAGCTACAAAAGGCAAGCAACTGCTTATGGAGAACAAGTCTGTATGTGTCTTACTCACACAGACAACATATGGGCAAAGCATTTGCAGAGGAATGCTTCAGAAAAGGAATACATCACTCTAACAGGTATGTACTAGATTTCCCCCATAAACTGTAGATGGGAGGATGGAGGCATTATGAATAGGAATTACAACAGTAGGCTTGTATTAAATCTATAATATTGACATGTTAGTGATACCTTGCTTTCCAACACCTACAGGCATGCCTCCCAACTGTCCCTGCTTTGAATCACATCTCTGCATTGTCCCTGTCAATTCCTCCTACAACTGTCAGCTGTTGTAGTAAAGATAGTGGATTACATGTAAGACTTAGTGACACTAAGTAAGGGTGTACACTCCAGTGGCATCAAATGATGCACTGTAATTCACCTCCTCTCAGTCTGTCAATGTCAGACATAAATAGTTCTAACATTGTAAAAGTGTTCCTGAATGTAAATGATGTACTCTGGCTAAGTCCCTGTTTCATGGACATTCATCCCTGTCTAATTGAGAGCTATGCCTAACATACCTCTCAACATCCTACAGTAAGAAATCAGGACAAAGCCATAATTAATGGGGGGACAAAAGCACTCAGTGACAGAGTATACATATTGGCTATACAAAGTAAGGATGTGAATAGACTAACAGATATTACTGTAGCATAAGTGTGTTCTTGGGAGTCTGATGTGTGACAGTCAGATTCTGTTTTAATTTTCTGACAGTAACCATCATTGATTGGAGAACCATTTGTCAGACATCCACAAGTTTGTGCAAAAAGGACCATATCTATGAGGCAAACATGTTGGCATTCCTCAAACATCTGTATAGTTGAGGGGTATGATGCCTATAGGGAACATATACTACAGCAGGTTTGCATTGCTTTCTGCCATTGTGGCACACTGGTATTGCTGGACTGCCCCCATATAGTTGTTGTAATAGCACACTGCTATTTCTCCGACAGTGGCTGTATGACATATTAGTGGGAATTTGTCCATAGGGGACACACCGCAGTAGACTGCAGTGATATGTGTAGAGACGTACAGCAGACTCTGTCACAGCAGACATGACATTACCCAGTATTGCTACTATCTTGGCGATAGCCACAAATGTAATGTGTTGCCAGACTGTGGGGTATGATGTGTGAGGAAGCAGTGGATAGTGCAGGCCATTATGGGTGTGTAGGGTCTCTACATAGTGGACATCCACGTATCTGGTCCTGTAATGTGTTCCCCTTGTGTTGTCTTGCAGGAATGATGTACCAACAGAGACATCCACAATTTTTATCTGTGGAGAATGATGCTATACTGGATGCCTTCAGACTTCACCATCACATCCTGCTTTCAGGGGTTGCCACAATCATAAACAGCAGGCAGCATTGTGGGGTGACCATGTGATGGCTGTTAATCAAACTGGCCAACAGAACAGGACCTATAAGCAGGTCCTACACAGAGTCATGGATATGGTCAATGCTGCATGTCAAGTGGCACCTGCTGTTGCTAGGGATTGTGCTGCCACCGGTGGAGGGCCTGCAACAGAACAACCACTCTCAGCCACAGAGGAATTCCTGGAAAACCTAGGATCAACCAACAATTCCCAGGCATCCATCATGCCATACATCCTGGAGGTGGGTGTCACAGTGTCCACATCAGAGGAGGGTCCAGGTAAGCTTACTGTGTTCACCAGTATAACACTGCATCAGTCATTGTGGCAGTCTCTAGATACCAGTATGTGGGTGTCAAGTCTATCTACATGGGGGAGAGGGTTGGTGTTTATGCACAGTTGTGTACACATACTCAGAATGTCAGAAATATAGCCAGTATCACATTAGTACTATACATGTGGATGTATGCACATATTACCTTGTAACACTGCAACAATTGGTGTTGCTGGCAATACCTCTCCCTCACTTTTTCATAGTTCCATCAGGTGTGGCCGGAGTCCATGGTCCTGTACCCAGTAAGTGTGATACTGTTGTTTTACAGATCATATATACCCTATGAAAGTTAAGGGCTGCCATTTTGCCTTATGCACAACTGCTGTGATTAGCCAGAGTAGAATAGTTACATGTTCCATTTCAGAGCAGTTAACTACAGTGCATAGCCTAGGGAATGACAGGTGTGTATTTGTACAAACATTAAGTTTTTTGCACTTATAGTTATGATCAACTAAACATCCTGCTATATATGAGGCAATGTCCATTCAAACACAATAGGGAGATGGTACATACCTGAGGTAGTGATACTACAACTGGCATATCATTCTCAAGATAAATGTACAGGTTTTTATGTGTGCTTCTATCACATACAGATAGACATACATATAAACATACATATAGAAATCAGACAAAAAAAAAACAAAAAAATAAAGACAAAAAATATTTCTACAGCAACCCCCAAACACCACATAATGTAAATTCATCCATATTTTGGCATACAATTAATCAAATACTCCATCCTGACAACCCCACATCTCCTATCGCTTGCCCAACTAATTCACCACAAGAAACTGCAGCTATTTTCAATTCTCACTTCATTGAATCCATTAAGAAGATGATACCTTCTGACTCCTCAGTTACAAATACTGAAATCTCTTCACACCCTTCCCCTACTCTAAACTCCACTACAACATTTTTCCCCTAAAATCTGTACCTACCAATTATATTAAATCTTTACTTTGCAAAGTAAAGCCCTGCTCTGCATCCACAGAGAATAATCCTTCTTACTTCCTTCAAGTAGCAGCTAACACTCTGGCTATTCCTGTGTCTATCCTAATAATCACCCCATCTCTGAATCTAAAGTTCCATCTATCAGGGAAGAATTCTACACTCTACCCATACATAAAGGAGGTAACTCCACAAAAATTGCTAATTTCAGAAGTATCACTATCCTGTTACCGCTCTCAAAAATCTTAGAAAAATGCATACACAACCAAAATAATGCAATACTTATTGCAAGGAAAGCCTACTTACTCCCAGACAACATGGCTTTCGCCCTAAACACAGTACCACTACTGCCTTTGTATCCTTCATCAACACTATTTCTGTAGCCAGAGATAACAACAAGCTTGTTTCATGTGTTTTCCTTGATCTTTCAAAGGCTTTTGACACAGTCTCCCATCCTCTCCTTCTGAAAAAGTTAACTAACCTCAACTTCTCTACCTCTACTATTGCCTGGTTTTCTAGCTATCTCTCTGATTGAAAACAATCAGTAAGGTGGATCTCTGCTCTCTCCCCTCCACCATATGTTAATACTGCTGTACGATAGAGTGCTATTCGTGGCCCAATACTCTTCAATATTTCCTCTAACCTACTCTACACTTCCTGCTCTCAGTCATCACTGGTCCAATATGCTGATGACTCTACACTAATCTCTGTAGCAAACACTCCCCCGGAATTCCTGTCACTTACTCAGACTTCCTTTAACTCCATTGAAACTTGGCTCTACATAAGCTACCTTATATTAAAACCTAAAAAAAAATAATACTTTTTCTTCCTAAAAACTCAAACAACTTTCAATCCACTTTCTCCATACTTCCTTTAAACAGCACTCCCATCACAGTTGAACCATCCACTAAACTTTAAGTTGTCATAATTGATGGCCAACTAAAATTCGATCTACATGTAAACAATTCCATTAGTAAAACCATCAAAAACTTGGCCTTCTATACAGAAACAAGAAGTTCCTCACCAACAAAGCTAAAATATCCCATGGGCATGCTTACCTACTACCAAGCCTACTATACAGCTCCCAAATTCTCACTAACATCATCTCATCACTACTAACTAAACTAGAATCTACCTATAACAAGGTGGTCAGATTTGCAGCAAACCTGCATTATAAATCTTACCACTGTCTCTCTCTAAAAAACTTGAACTGGCTTGAATTTTCACATCAGCTTCGCCTTTCCAAGCTTCTAATTATCCATTCCATATTATATCAACCATCCTTCTGCCCCTACCTATTTACACTAATCTCCTACTATACTCCGGCTAGGAGTCTCAGAAGCTCTGGCCAAGGTTTGAGTCTTACAAGGGATAATTGGCTAGGCTTAAAATGGCTTGCAATGGCAGTTAGCTTAGTACTAATCTATGAACCTATGAACCTATGAACAAATACATAAACCTAACAACAAAATAGGCTGCAAGCTTTATAGCTATAATCCATCCAAATATTGGAATAAACTTCAACAGGACATTAGAGTCCTCACTAAAGCTAACAAATTCAAATCTGCCACAAAAGAATACCTTAAATGTTAACGGATGTGCCACTGTACTCATCCCGTATACTCATTCAACCTATCCTAGTATTGTCCATATGCCTGACAGTATTAACATAAAATTCCATATTACCAATATTCATATTTCTCCCTCTTCTCTCAATCCACTCATATACAAGTTCTCAACACACTTCTATTTACTCTTCCTTCTGTATCTTACTGCTTTACAATAATCCCTAACTAAGCATCTACTAAATAAATACATAGGCCATGTACAGTTTAAACATTGCAAGTATTGTAATTTTTGTCTGTTTTGACTTTATGTTTTTTTTTTACTTATCAACATTCAAAACCTCAGAGACTATTGTACTTATCATATTATGAATGTTTTCTATTTACAAAAATGCATTTTGCTGTGCATATCTGAGTATTTTTCTGTACATATCATTAATGCTATATAGTTTATTATTGTAATTGCCTATATAAATACTAATGTGTTATTTGGAGCTTTTCTCCTCAGGCCTCCACTGAAAAAGGGTTGGAAAAACCCAGTCAACAAATATAAACTAAAAATAAATAAGAATACACTGTCATATTGCATACCTCACAGGTGTATTGTACTGGCAACATTAACCAGATGTAGGTAACGTGCATGTTATAAATGGCCTGACTTCCCTGTGTATGTTGTTGTGAGCTTGTGTGTTGTACATAGGATCATAGATGAGAAGATGTGGGACTTGTAATGCAGTTGTGGATCCTCATCTGTATGAGTCTGTGTGGATTACCATACATAATAGTGTAGGTGGTAATGTGCTGCTTTTGTCTTGCTTCTCACAGGTGAACAGGGGGTTGGAGTCTGCCCCCTTCACAACCTGATGTCAGTGTTTCATCAGACTTTGATGATGATGGCGGACATAGTGAGGCACAGGTGGGGTTTCTGGGGGCTGAATCTGTCCCAGAGATTTACATCCCTCTTCTGCCCCCATTGTCCCCGCACACAGTCAGTATGTTCACACATACCAAGTCAACAGAGGCCAGAAATATTGGACAGTCAGAGGGTGGCAACATAGTACAGGACAGTGTGAGACCTATGGAGTCAGTGAGTGTAGACACTGGCCATAGCCAGAGAGCTGGTGAGGTCCCGCACAGGCAGACTGACAGGGGTGCTCGAAGGAGGACTGCTGCCCATCCACCTCCTGTTGCAGGTGTCACATCACAGGTCACTTGCTGCATGTTTTGGGCTATAACATAGGTACAGGCACATTCTGAATGCAACTTCAGATGGATGTTTATGGTTACAGATGCAGAACAGTCTGATATCCATGACTGCCTCCACCACATTTGGTGACACCCTGGATCATTTCACTGATATAGTGGATAGAAGGTGGACTGAGACAGTGTCTGTCTTTGACCACATGTTTTCTGTGCTAGAACTTCTGGTTGGAGTTGGGCTTTGGACATGTGGATGTAGGCCAGTAACACATCTGCTGAGAGTCCATGTGGCCATGCATACTCATGCTACCATAGTGGCAGTACCTCCAGTGCTACAGAGGGAAGTGTGCTGTCCACACCATGATGTGGCAGGCTATGAGCATGTGGTCCGCGGTGGTCCCATGGAGGACATAAGCCCAGCAAACATCAGTCACCATCAGGTACTAGCACCGCATCTGACCTTGCTCTCCAAGTTGCCCCTGCTACTCCTGATGAAGCCGGTTCTCATGTTCATCGCTGGAGATGGTGAACTGTCCACGCTACCAGGTATGGTCCACAGCTGTCCACCATACACACATGTAGGCCTAGCACTGGGCTTGCCTGTGTACACACACACATTCCAACACCATTGTCACATGCAGGTCACCAACAGACACATGGCACCTCTCCATGGCTCATCTAACCAGCAACCATTTCTGACACACATACATGCTGCCAACTATTTAGCACAGCCTAGGCCTCTGGCACCTTCACATCACATCCTGTGCATGTGATGATACATGTGCCACATCCCTGCTGTCTGTGCCATCAATGCAGGGACTGGCAAATATGTGTCTGATGCACAAGGTGCCTATATTACTTTACATGTGCTTGTGTAGTGCAATAGTGTTATGCCATAGCAATTGCTGTGGGCTATGACAGGTACCATATGCTGGCATGTGTCATCACTACACATAAAACTTTGTGTATCTTTGTTGCCAGATGGTACACTGATGGTAGTGTTACAGAATGACAGGTGTGTTATGGACTTGTGTATGTTTTTGTCCCAAGAATCGGAATGGTTCAACTATGGACACATGGTGACAATACAGTGGCAAAGGATGGCAAGGAGCACAGCAGAAATATGACATCAGCAAGATATGCCAATATACGTGCATGGCTCCCTAGGTGTATATGTGTAGAACAGTGTGTCAGTGAGAATGGGGACAGTCAGCATCATCATGCTTTCATACCCTGTGACAAGGACTGTCACCCATGATATGTGTCACCTGGCTATTCTACACTTACAAATCTAGATGGTGGCAGACATCAAATATGCTTACGTAGATGAGGCACATTTAGGGCCAGCAGCTAGTCACAGGGAAATAAAATGCCTAACCTCTAGTGTTGTAAGGGGATATATTTATACCCACATACATGCAAGTTGGATGCTGCAAGATTAGAATCCTTACCTGTCTAGCAATACACGCTATAGCTTGCAATACTTATCACATGCACCACAATTTATCCGAGAGCAGAGTGTCAGCCAGCACTCTTAAGAAGGATGACATCAGCAGGACTTGTAAAGGAGGCCAATCTTGAGGCCAGCAGCTAGTCACAGGGCTTTAAAAGGCATAACCATTGTACAGAGATAAGCTAGATGGGCATGCCTTTAGTGCTGTAAGGGGATATATGTACATACACATGCAAACACACACAAGTTGGATGATGTGAGATTAGAACTCCTACCTATTTATTGATACACACTATTGCTTACAGTACTTATCACATGCACCACAGAGTTTACCTGATATTGCACTGTCAGTAGTCTTAAGGCGGATGACATCAGCAGGCTTTAAAATGCAAAATGCATGCAATTGCATGGAGAGAGCCCATGTGGGTATGCCCATAGTGCTGTGGGGGGATATATTGATACACAAACACAGAATTGGATGACATGAGATTAGAACCCCTCCCTATCTAGTAATACACACTATAGCTTGTAGTATTTACCTCATGCATCCCAGAGTTTATCTGCTAGTAGACTTGTAGCCAGTGCTCTTAAGGTGGATGACATCAGCAAGCCTTGTAGAGAAGGGAATTTAGAAGCCAGCAGCCAGTCACAGGGCCATACAATGCATACCATTGCATCAATATAGCCCATATGGACATGTCCATAGTGCTGTGAGGGATATATTGATATACACACAGAGTTGGATGATGGGAGATTAGAACCCCTCCCTATCCAGTAAGGCATACTACATCTTATAGTACTTGTTGCATGTGCTACAGAGTTTATCTTTTACTAGATTTTCAGCCAATGCTCTTAAGATGGATGACATCAGCAGGCCTTGTATAGGAGGGAATTTAGAGGCCAACAGCCAGTCACAGGACCATAAAATGTATAGCATTGCACAGTAATAGCCCATATGGGCATGACCATAGTGCTGTGGGGGATATATTAACACACAAGCACACACAGAGGTGGATGATGTGAGATTAGAACCCCTACTTATCTAGTAATGCACACGATAGCTTGCAGTACGTTATCACATGCACCACAGAATTTATCTGTTATTCGATTCTCAGCCAATGCTCTTAAGGTGGATGACATCAGCAGGCCTTGTAGAGGAGGGAATTTAGAAGCCAGCAGCCAGTTACAAGACCATAAAATGCATGCCATTACACAGACCTAGCCCCTATGGTCATGTCCATAGTGCTGGGGGAGATATATTGATACACACACAAACAGAGTTGGATGATGTGAGATTAGAACCCCTACCTATCTAGGATTACACACTACAGCTCACAGTACTTATCACATACACCATAAGTTATGTCTGTTGCATATGTTGATGCAGGCACAGTATTTGTGGAGTACAAAAAGTGGCCTTGTTTTATATAGCATGTGTGGCCTGCAAAGTGATATTTCTTGGTACTGTTATTGTATCTAGTGTCCTAGGGGTGGGATACCTAGTAATATCCCTGCTATGTGTGCACACTTGCCAATCTGGCCATATGTGGCTGTTTACAGTTTGATAGGTGGACATTCGGCCAGGGACAATATGGCCTGTCCAAAGCATCCGTTGCAGCCATTATACATTACACCACCTGCGTACCTGTGTCTCTCTACAGGGTACCAATCAGCAGGCACAGGGGTCTGTGGGTGAATGGTTTATGTACTGTTGCAGCCTTGGTTTGGTTCCATCAGACAACTGCTGTGATGTCTAAGTGCAGATAACCCCAGCATTCTAGGGTATGTAGGGACATTCGTACATCCCCACCCATTTCTATATAAATGTGTATAACAGGGATGTCTCCTTAAATGTTGTGGTGTGTGTACATTCTGTAAATTTGTTATGTAGATATATGTGGAGAGCCTATGTATCATTGTACTTCATATAGCTATACATACATCTTATCGTATATATAAATATATATACATATATATATATATATATATATATATATATATATATATATATATATATATATATATATATATATATATATATGTGTGTGTGTGTGTGTGTGTGTGTGCCACATACTGATAGATACACTCATCAATTGTGAGCGGGATAGGGAGAGACAGATATGTATACATAGCTGTATGTATGTACAGACGTATTTCTACATAGCAGATCTTTGGGCGGTAGAGACGACAGACTTGGGCTCAAGTTAGCTAAGTATAGGAGCATGCCCATTGTGACTATCAGTACTTTCAAGGTGACTCCAGGCCAGAACTACCTGTACTCCAGTCCGGGATTAGGTGTGCTGCAGGCCATTGTCTGCTACACCTGTTGCCACAGTACTGCACTTCCCTGATATTGTCCAAGACATTCCCATCCTGTTTGCTGACCTTAATATGTGAGTCATACCTCACAATTGTACAGAGCTTCACAGCCTGTCCAGCATTTTCCCACATATGTTTAATTCGTTTTACATAACATTGTAGTTTTCTGGCAAATTAGTGGCAAATCAGTGGGGATTGACATCAATACATAATGACAGAAATTTGAATTTCAAACTTCACACACATCAGGAGATTTATGCTAATGAAATATCTGTTATTCTAATGATATTCTATGTTTGTAACAGCAAATATTTAACACATGTCACAATTTGTGGGCCTTGGTCCCACTTTTATTCATGGCTTTGGCCAGATTTTATGCATTAAGAGGTTGACAGATATGCCGTGACTGTTGTACATGATGTAACACCACATGCAGGGTGACAGTCTGCATATCTCTCCCTGTACGTATTTTTACAGAATGTCCAGCATTTTATTGCATATGTCTGCTCTTTTCCTCATACATTTGTGGTTTTTAGGTACTATACTGTAAGTAGCAGTCACTGAATTGTTGAAACTACTGACAGATTTCAGTGATGGCCTTTACATCCTGCAGCTAATCTGACCTGTTACAACCTGCTGTTATACAAGCCACCTGCTAGGCTACTCAGAGTGTGTATAATGTCTGTCAGTAAGTATGGCCCTTTGTCCCCCCATGCACTCTGGCTTTGTCCAGCTTTGCTGCAATAACAGATTGGGGGGTTATGACAGTCTGTTGGGATACCACCATATGAGTACCTCACATGCAAAAGATGGTAGATGCTGCTAGATTCGAATCAGCCACACCATCTCTCATGCTACTGTTCCTGGCACAGTGAGCCACACCAGCCAGAAGACAGAGAGATTTCATTCACGCTGTGCAAAGATACCCAGAGTATTAAAAAAATAAAATTATTTTACATTATTTTCCATATGGTTTTGGACACACGGTGGATAGATTTGCACATATCTGTATCCACTATGCTATTTCTGACACTCTAGGTACACTTTTACAGCCCTTGGTGTAATTCTAACATCCTGTACAAGGAAATATTTCATGTACATTACGGACACCAACATGGGGTCTGCAGGACTGCCTATCTGCTTGCTGGATCATTCCACCACCCTCATTTCCATGCATTTCACCTACTAATGATGTGATTTGCATGCTGTGGACACTTTCATGTTTGCACAATAATGCACGCTCCTCACCTCCTTTACTGGATTGCACATCTGCTTACCATCATGTAAGCATTATGGCACTATGCCTATATAGAAAAAAAAGTCCATGTAGACTTTATTAAATTCCACCTACCATTCTAAAGCTGCACTAGTATACCATTAGTACTGGTTACATCTTTAAAAGAGTTTTTTTTTCTGTTTTAAATACTTTATATATACCAGGCTTATGATGTCATATAGGCAATATAATTTTGTGCGGTAGGCTTGCAGTAAAGTTACACGGTAAGCCAGTGTTGATTTTCCTGCCTCCTAAAAATGCTTATTGATTGCCAAGTCTTAATTCTCTGTATGCATATGCCATGCACACGTAAGGACAAAAGAGTCTAGGAAGGATAAATTTCTTGTCTAGCAAATATGTTGAATATATTAATATATTAATGTGTTAAAACTTAGTTTTTCAACAAGTGGCTTGTTTGTTTGGTTGGTTTGTTGGTTGGTTTTACCACTATTCTAACTATTTTGCTCAAGGTGTCAGTTTACTACTTAAAATCTGACTCATACTGTAAAGTAGACTATAAATAGATAGATAGGGCTCTTTGTTTCTACTTGAGTGGTTGCCTTCTTCCCCTGTAACTGAAGTAGATTGACTCTTACATTAAGAGCTGTAATACTTACCTTATAGCTTTAGGCCACCTTAGGAAACCTTGTAAACTGCAATAGCCCCACTATGTTCGCCCTTGCTACGCTCGGGCTCTCTTCGCTCCCCTCCCTGCCCCCAATTCTCTCCCACCCCCAGTACCTCTAAATTTATAGTACTATAGCCACTCCCCAACTTTCTAGATCCTATCTGCTTTCATCTGGGATAATTCCACCCACCCCCATTCTACTACCTACATTTTAATAGCACCTATTAGCTTTCAACTGGCATTCTCCCATCCCCCTTCCAGTACCTTTACCTCACCACTCTATCTTCTGGTGTTGCATCACCAGGTAAAACAGTTCCTTAACTCACTAGCTGAATCACAGATAATGATATACTCCTCTTTACTACCCCTCTTGTTCACACCATACCTCCTTACCTTGTATGAAAACCAGTTTCTCACAGGATTTCAGGCCCCAAAAGGCCATACTATCACCCCAGCTGTAAATCCTTCCACCTTCTACCATACTTACAGTACCAGATCCTATCCAACATTTTGTTCAGTCTATCAAGCATCTCAACCCCAGGCACATTAGCTCTAGATCCAAACACTACCACAAACTAATAAACAAATTCCTGAAGTTCATCACCAAGTATAGACTCAACCTAATACTTGGTGGTGATATTCACCCCAACCCTGGCCCACTCACTTCAGATACACATACCCCCTCTACTTGCAATCTAAGCTACAAACCTAGAGTTAATAGGCCAACTAACTCTCTCCTAGTCTGTCATCTCAATATTAGAAGCATTAATAACAAGGTACATGAATTGCATGCACTTCTGGATGTCCACTCCCCTGAGATTCTCTGTTTATCTGAAACCTGGTTAAAACCTAACACTAAAGACAATGAAGTGTTACCACCTGGGTACAACAAACACAGGCTGGATCGTGCTTCGAGGAAGGGGGGTGGGGTAGCTGTACTCTATAAATCTGAGTTGAATGTCACCATAGATGTAATACGACCTCCTCAGATTAATAACTCAGAGATTCTTGCCACCAAATTAATTGCAACTTAATAAAAATAAATGCATTAATATCATCTGTATGTACATTCCCCCAGGTAACAATATATCTACATTTGAAGATATCCTGCACTGGCTATCATGCCACTTCCCCCAAGAAACCCTACTACTTGGAGACATTAACATATTAATCCATATTAATCTGCATGCATTTACACAAATCATATCCACCCCTACCAGGATAGGTAAACCCAACCAAAAAGAAAGTATACTTGACTGGGTACTCATAAACAGTCACCCCCAACTGTACACCTCTGGTACCCTCCTTAATGGCCTAAGCGATCACCTTCTCACATATGTAATTAAGCACAAAACCTTTAATTCCCAACAACCCTTACTCAGAAAGGTTAGAAACAATAAAAACTTTGACCCTGCCAAATTCCAACAAGAACTAAACTCATGTAAATGGTCTATTCTAAAACACCTCCCCTTAGAGGAAGCAGTAGCATACTTTAACAACAAATTCCTTGATATCCTTAATTTGCATGCACCTGTTTATTCAAAGAGAACCAAGGCAAAAACGGCACCATTGCTTTCTATAGAGTCTAAACTCAAAATTCCCTTTAGAAACAAAGCATGTGCTTTATGGCGTTCCTCTAAAGACCCTCAAGATCACATTAAATACAGGCAATCCAGGAACGAAACCAAAAAATCAGTTTTACAAGACAAAAAAACAATACTACTGTAATTTACAGACAGTGAATCAAAATAACCCTCAGAAGTTTTGGGCATGTTTAAATAATCTACTACATCCTGGAAAAACTTCAACCTCAATCCCTGCTGCTAATATTGATAAAACCCCTGAAGATGTTTCTGATAGTTTTAACCAATTCTTTACTGAGACAATTCAAGCCCTAGCTAGCCAATTACCTCCTAGCTCCCCTGGTCCTGAAAGTAGCACCCCTAGAATTCTACTGGCATTCAACTTCCAACCGGTCGCCACTTCACTTCTCCGTACCTTGATCAAAAAATTGAAACCCACTACACTTTCTGCTGATCAACTCCCTGCCGAGTACCTACAAAAATCAGCTGATGCTATTGTTTACTCTGTCTCAATACTAATCAATCAAACCATAGTAGAAGCTAAAATTCCCACCATCTGGAAGATATCCTATGTAATCCCACTTCACAAAGGAGGCAGCTCTACTGAATTCTCCAATTATAGGCCAATAGTTATACTCTCTCCACTTGCAAAGATTATGGAAACATGTATTCATAGACAACTCATGCACCACCTAATCCAAATTCACCTTATGGCAAACACTCAGCATGGCTTCCGTCCTCATCACAACACTACTTCAGCCCTCCTAGCCTTTACTAACACCATAAACCATAATTGCAACAATAATTATATATCCTCAGCCCTTTTTTTGGATCTTTCCAAGGCATTCGATATGGTTGATCACCAACTTTTAATCCACACCCTGCAAACATTCTGTCTAGATACTGGAGATCTCCAGTTGTTTCAATCCTACCAGAATGGTCAACAGCAGGCTGTCTTCTGGCAGAACAAACTCTCTAACCTTCTACCTAACACCCTTGGAGTACCACAAGGCTCTATACTAGGGCCCTTGCTGTTCTCCATCTTCATTAACGACCTTTATACTGTCATCCTAAAGTCAGCTGTATCCAATATGCTGATGACTCTACTCTGATTTGCTCAGCCACATCTCCAGTAGGGTTATGGTCAGCTACCCAGACCACCTTTAATACAATAGAAAACTGGCTTTCTGAACATCATCTGATACTAAATCCCAAAAAAACTAAAATGCTGTTATTTTCACCAACACGTAGGTCTACCGCTTTTACCTTTACCATAAAATCAAATAATGGCACAATAATCTCCCCTGACCCATCTACAAAACTATTAGGTGTCATCATAGACAATAATCTAAAATTTGACCTACATGTCAACCAAACTATCGAAACCATCAATAAAAAACTAGGGTCACTTTACAGAATAAAAACCTTCCTAACCCCTCCAGCTAAAATTGCCATAGCTCGCTCTCACCTTCTTTCAACCCTTCTGTTTGCATCCCCCTCTACTCTCGAATTTAATCAAGACTGTCCTTAACAAACTCTCAATTTTCTACAACCATATTGCCAGGTTTGCCACTGGGCTGCCTTTCAGGACACATCATTGCATCAATCTAAATCAGCTTGGGTGGCTTGAACTACCCAGCCTAATCCAGTATAACCAACTGATTATGGCCTATAAAATCCTCTATAATCCGGACAATACTCCTGCACTTAAAAATATTATCACCCCCTATAACAATCCTAGACCGCTTCAATCCTCTAACAAACTACTAATTCAGACTAGCAAAATTAATAACACAGCCAGTGATTCTTTCTTTGCAAACTCTGTAAGTAGATCCTGGAACTCTCTTCCAGCTGATATTACCTTACTTTCCACCTTAGGTCAATTTAAAACTAGACTCAAACAACATTTGTCACTTAACTGGCTATGTCAATGTATCAAGTCTGGCTAACTCTCTCTAGAATGTGTAAAAATCTGTTAACCAGT
>NC_056732.1:591359203-591419203 GCF_019279795.1 Protopterus annectens
AAAAGGATACCAGCATACTTAACTCAACTAAAAGACTATAAAGAATATATACTTTCAGAAGTAAAACATTTTTTAGACATAAATAACACTCCTGAAGTCTCCATTGTTTATGTTTGGGATGCCTTAAAATCATATCTATATGGACAAAGTATCGGATGGTATAATAATAAAAGGAAATCTTGGGATAAGGAATTGTTAGATATTCAAAGTAAATAAGACTCTTATAAACATAATAATAAAGAAAATATTATGGACAAAAAAGTTATTGAAGAAATAAACAAACTAAATGAGAAATACAAAGAAATGTTAACTCATAAAGTTAAAATAACTTTAGAGAAATACACGTTTTTGTCTTATTCAATAAGCCCCAAATACTTACATAGACTTAAAAATAAAACAAAAAGGTTGAATAAACAAAACCATCTCAAAGAAATCTTTTCTCTAAGGAAAAAGAAGAATGTTTCTAGTATACCAGAAATACTAGATGAATTTAGAAATCACTTTCACAAAATTAACCATAATAATATTAACATGGAACCTAAAGATAAAATAAAGGAGTTTATAACCACAAATATGAATAAAAAGCTTAATAAACAACAGATTAAACTATTGGACAAGAGTATTTCATATACAGAAGTTATTACACAAATAGATAAGCTTAAATCAAACAAAGCACCGGGTAATGATGGTATTATACCAGAGATATATAAAATCCTTTCTAAAAATACATATTCATTAATACATAAGGTTTTATTTTGGCCCAAACTGAGTTAATAACCCCCCCCATCTTGGCAATATACATTTATTTCGCCAATTTTAAAACCTAATAAAGATCCAACTAGATGTTCTTCATATCGGCCCATCTTATTACTTAATGTTGATTATAAAATGTTTATGAATATCTTTGCTGATAGATTGAAGACAATCATTCCCGACATTATAGATATAGATCAGACAGGCTTCATTGTAAATAGAAATACTTTTGATAATATAAGAAGAACTTTAACATTAATAGATTTTGCAAATAGGAAAAAGAAAGATTTAACACTTATTAGTCTTGATATAAGTTCAGCATTTGATTCAGTAAGTTGGGACTATCTGTTTACCTTACTAAAGTCCACAAACTTCTCAGATACATTTGTAAATCTATTTGAGCATTTATACAAAGGAACATTGGCTTATATTAAGGTAGGAACATATGTTTCACAAAAAATACCCATTCTTAAAGGTACAAAACAAGGATGTCCACTTTTTCCACTATTATTCACTTTAATAATGGAGCCTTGGGCTAATTTGATCAGAAACAGTACTGACATAGAGGGTTTTGAAATAGATGAAAATACAACATCCAAAATTCAACTTTTTGCAGATGATGTTCTAATTACATCAGCAGGATCTAATTCTTCTATACAGTCTCTATTTGATAACATGATGAATTTTAAAAGTATTTCTGGTTTAATATTCAATGAAGAAAAACTAAAATACTACCTATATATACACAAAAAAATATTCTCATTAGTGATTTTACTAAATATGTACCCAATTCAGGTCAGATAACTTATTTAGGTATAATACTATCTAAAGATATTAAATCTATTATATATAATAATTATAATACCTGTTTTCTTAATATACAAAATCTTTTAATACCTGGAATAATATGTTTTTACTATGGAGGAGAGACTTACAATTATTAAAATGATAATATTCCCCAAGATTTTATACTTAATACAATCAATAATACTTCCACCTACAAAAATAATTATCAAGAAACTGAACACACTAATGTTAAATTTCTTATGGGCACCTAATAGACCTAGGATTGCATTAAAGAAACATACTAATAGCTGGTCTCAAGGGGTATTTCTTTTCCAGACTTTAATTTATATACTATCTCTTCTATTGTAAAAGTTATTACTTTATTAATAGATCAGTCATATGTCACAAAATGGAAAGATTATTGGAAGCTAATTAGTATACACTTCATGAAAATCTCCTTAACACATAAAAATATGATTGTAAATAACTCCATGTTATGGTTACTAAAGGAATTTTGTACTTCACCTATTACACCTAAACATATGGTTTGTTACCCATTAAATATTATCATTAGTTATCGTAACTTTATATTCATGCACCCTAAGTATAGGGAATGGAATTTTATTGTATTTCTTATAATGTATACTCAGGGTATGCTTTTGTCATCTACTTCTGAAGGAACTCATTTAGCTATAGATAATGATCTAAAGTACTGGTATCAGTTGATATCTGATAATAAAGTTAAAATTCTAGATTTCTTAAAACAAGAATTTGATCTAAGAGAAACTTGCTGGTTAGAGGTTCAGACCTTTAGACAACATCTCATTAATAAAATAGATTTAATGTCTATAACTGTTAAAGAATCTATTCCAACACTGATTGATTACTTGATATTAAATTTACAACATAAAGTTTCTGATAAAGGTAAACTTTCATACATACATAAAGTTATCAGACAAGAAACTTTTACAGTGTAGATTCATACTGGAATTATTTCACTTCTATTAATGGGGACCCACCAAATCAACAAGATAAACAATATATATTGGAATCTGCTTATAGAACTACGTCTTCCATTGTCTGGAGACTTTGTACATGGAAAATCTTACATAGATCTTTTATACACCTTTGATGATGAATAAAATAAATAATAAAGATAATCTATGTAAGAGATGTAATGTAGAAATTAATGCTGACTGGGCTCATATGTTTTATGACTGTATAAAATTGAAAGAATACTGGAAGTCAATTAATGAATTTTTGCAGGCTCTTTTTACAGATAATGTCATTATTTCTAAATCTCTTATATTATTCAACACACCTGTACCTCAAAGTGTTAAAAAGGTTAAGCTTCCCTTGTTGTGGTCTATTCTAGCAGTGGCTAGGAAAATAATAACTAGAAATTGGATTTCAGATACACCTCCTTCGTTCAATGAATTTAAAAATGTTATGAATATAGTGTGCCATATGGAAATAAACACAATTAGGACTAGAACAAATAGAAAAACATCTTATTTTATTGTATGGGATAATTTACAAAATTTGTTAAAAAAATTTCAATTTCAATAGCATGGTATTTTAGTTTAATTAATTGATCTGATTGTAGTGGATGTCTTTGTAAATACTTTAGTTGTTTTATTGAATATTATAATAATACCTATTTTTAATTACTTGTATAAAATTGTTATGATATTTCTCTTATATGTTAAAACAATAAACCTGTTTTGAAAAAAAGAAAATGTCATGTGCAAAGTCTTCTGTGCGTCAGTGGAAAAAGAAAATATCATTAATCCAAAGTCAAGAACAGAAAGTCAGATGTATTTTGTCCTGCACCTCATAGTAAGGAAAAATATTCTAAAGCAAATAGAGAATATTTTGCAGTATTCAACATAAAACACATTTACTACTGCAGACAATGATCAATAACAAAGTAGATTATATGTCTGTTAAAAGTTCTTTGTCATAGAAAAAAAATAGCAAGTTAACAATGCATGTGTGTGTGTGGGGGGGGGGTTCAGCACTTGGACTAAAAACTAGAAGCCTTAAACATGTGATCCAGTTTATTTTGTTCACCATTTACAACTGCTGTTAAAGAGATAAGAGCTGCTTTGAGAGCACAAAACAGAGTAATGTGAGCAAAAAAAGTTAAAATAAAAATTGGCTTTCAGAAGCTGTGCAAGATGCTTATGACTCCCAGTACTGAGATTGTATTTATATGTAGTTAAAAAA
Source organism: Protopterus annectens (assembly GCF_019279795.1). NCBI lineage: Eukaryota > Metazoa > Chordata > Ceratodontiformes > Protopteridae > Protopterus > Protopterus annectens. Next base: position 591,362,972 of record NC_056732.1, read on the forward strand.
AGATTTCCTTATGTTTAACTTAACTCGCATCACTGGAGCTTGAAGTGGATTCTGGAGGAAACCTCCATGATCACATTACAGAGTCAGGTCCATTGAGTTGCAATAACTATAACCACTTAATGATTCTGCTGTATTAAAATAGTCAGAGGACAAAGATATAATTACATAACTGTGATACAGTGGCAGCCATTACTTAATTCACTTATTTAGACTTTTTGTTGACTTAGCTAGTCCCACTAAACCAATGGCCTCTTTTCAAAACAGTATTCATAATGATTAGGGTAAATTTGTCCAGGATACTAAGCAATTTCCCCTACTCATTAGGATAGTGCTTGTTCCATTCCTACTGTAGTGGTAGCTTGGAGAATGCACTCAAGGAGATCCAAGATGAAAGATAGCACGGTGGTAAATGCTGGTACAGTGTTTGAAGCTCTACAAGATTATGGTTAGCTGTTTCAGCAGAATTTATTTGTTTCATCAGAAATAAACATTCAAAACAATGATATCTCTCCAGTTGAAGGGTTGCAGGATGATATTTTGGGTGAATTATTATTACAGAGTGAGCCAGAGAGTAGAAATATGTTTCATGGGGTGAAATTATGGATAAAATTCAATTGGAAGAATTGAAAGCTATTTTGAAAGATTGCCAAAGAAAGAAATCAAAAGCTAAAACTGTTAAAGAAACTACAGGTACAGGGAAAGTGATGAGATATGAACAGAGGAGAAGGAAATGTCAACAATCAAAGTAAATATATGGTGAAAATTCAGAACAAAGAACAGGTATAACATTTAGGATAATTTAATGGCCCCATTGGGTGTGAAGGCACAAGAGGTAAGACTTTTTATTCTTATTCATAAAGATACATTTGTTGACATTATTTCTGAGACTGGTTCTGTTCTGGAAAGTTTTTTTGGGGAGAATGAAAAGAAAAAGAAATGTAATCCATTGAAGCCTTATATTTTTAAAGAATTTCACAGAGAAACAAAAAAGAAAATACATGTTCAATTTCAAACTGAATTTGAAAAAGAGACTTTAAAGAAATATTTAAGCAAACATTGTAAAGAAGTTATGGACTTTGCAAAGTCAATAATAAAAAAGGATTATGGCCTGGGGTATAGGACTGTCATACTGTACTGAAAATTGAGAAAGGAAAAACATGCTCATATCCCTAGTATGATAAATGTTGAGGGTAACAGTGGAGCTGTAAAATATTGGGCGTAACCAAAACATGTTTTTACTGTGGTAAAGATGATCATTTGATAAGCAACTGTGATAAGAGGAAAAGCTATATTCATGGGGAAATGTCATAATGCCAAAAATTATGTGAATTAAAATGTTATAAATCTAACATAATTGGCATTTATGGGTAGATTGTAATCTAGAAAAAAGGCTGAAGAAGACAGAGAAGAAAGCAAAAGTGAAGACAATATAAAAACAGAAGAAACATTCCCAATAAAAGATAAAGAGGATGTAGGGATGCAAGATCAGGGTAACAATAAAAATAAGGATAAAGAGAAAATAAAAAGAAGATAATATAAAATAACTTCTGAAATAACTGAGGAGGAAAAACTGAAATAAGTGAGGAGGAAAAAATAAATTGGAAAATAGTGAAAGGTAAAAAGAATTCTATTGGCAAAATAGAGAGAGATAGAAAAAGAAAGTTTAAGGGGATAAGTTTAGAAAAAGAAAGGAAATGGTTAATGCAGATGAGATAAAAACTTCAAATGTACACATTGTCTGGTACGTTAACACATAGACATAACTTTAGAGTGTTTTCATTAAATGTAAATAGTATCAAAAATATAAGTAGAAGAATAGGTATCTTAAATTGGTATATTAAATGTAATGTCAATGAAATAATACTGGAAAATGAGGATATTGAAACAAAAAGGTAGACTACAAGCAAATAATCTTTGAGGAGGAGTATAGAACAAAGGAAAGGAGCTATGTTCCGGCATAGTTGTACTTTATAGAAAGTCAGTGAAATACTGAACATAACATTGGCAATAAAGGGAAGATTAACTGTTGCAGATCTCAGATGGCATAATCAGATATACATAATAATAGCATTATATGCCTATGTTACAAGTAAAGAAAAGGAAATTGTTTCATAAACTTTTGAATTATATAGTATTTAATATGGATATAATATTAATGGAAGATGTTAATTTTGATTTGAGAGGAAAAAAGAGAAAGACAGTAAATGATGTTAATAACATTTTTTGAAGTTACAAATGTGGCAATTTACAGACTTGGAATAATACTTTGTAGACATACAGTCAAGGTATATATAAGGCAGAAACATATTATTTTATTATATGGCAAGGTTTAAATATAGCTAAGGGACAGATACTTGTAACAGGCTTTTCAGATCATTCAACTATATGGATAGAAATGCAAGAAAGTAAGGAGTGCATCAGATTAGAAAAAGCAATCAAATAAATTATAAATTATGGGATGAAACTAGAAAAACATAAGTATGTGTTTGTTGGAAACATCACACTTCTACTTGATTATGGTATAAAAACTGGTGTAACTGGTGGCTAGCTTTCAAAGAAACATATAAAAAAATGTTTTTTTTTTTTTAGAATGGCAGTCAGATTTAAGAAAAGCATAAAAATTAATTATAAAACAATGTGTCCATCCATCCACAACCCCTTTTTTCCATTTTTTCTACATGTGGTCAGGCTGTCACTTCAACAGTGACAATCTTCCAGAGCCAAGGTTTACACTTCCAAGTGTAATAACCCTTTTGCAGTATTTCTGCCATACTACACACTTGCAAGCACATTCACACATATGGCCAATGTAGAGTGTCCAATCCACCTACTGCATGTCTTTGAAATGTGGAAGAAACCAGAGCATCCAGAGGAAACCCACTTGAACACAGGGAGTACATGCACACTCTGTACAGAAGGTACCCCAGCTGAGAATTGAACCAGAGAACCTCTTGCTGTGTGGTGACAATACTATCCTCTTTGCCACTGTGCCATCTGACAATATGTATGGATGCTTTAAAATACTTGGACAGGAACAATAGACAATGCTATGTGATAGAACAAAGAAGTTATGAAAATAATCAAGAGGGAAACTAAAGAATTATTATTTAAGAAAGGAAATTATTTACAAGGTAAAAAAGAAGAGGGAGCAGCTTATCTGAGTAGCACAAACACAGATAATACTATTATAATGAAAAAATGAAAGATGTTAGATGAAAGGTGAGAACATCTTAGGATCAAATTATGAATATTGTAATAAATTATGTAAAGCAAATATTTCAAGATAGAAAGAAAGTACCAAGAAAGAATGTCATGTTAAAAACTTGACATAGCAAGAAAATAACGAATTGAAAAAAGATTTACTTATATGAATAAGATAAGGTATATCAGCAAGTTAATTTACACTCAGTTTCAGGATCAGATGGAATAGGATATCAATTTTATATGGATTTTATGGATTGGCAGAAAAAATACTTCTTAAAAGTTTTGAATGAGTGGTAAATTAAGGTTTTTTATATAAAGATTTATGCAGTGATATATTTAAATTTGTATGGAAAAAGAAAGATAGAAATAAAATTAAAATTGGTGATCTATAATATACTGAAAAATAAAAATTATAATATTTTTATGCAACTAATTCAGAAGAGAATGTAAAGCAAAATGAAAAGTATTATGGAAGACAGCAAATATAGTTTAAATTGAGAAGGATGTCCAGAAATGATTTATAGTAAGTGAAATTGTGGATAATATTATAAGCATGACTGATGAGACTAAGATCACAATTGGAGATTTAAATAAAACTTTTGATACAGTGCAACATGAACTTTTATGGAAAATTATGAAACAATATACCATTAGTAAGAAAATTAAGAATGCATGTTGTTCTGCATAAAATAAAAATAAAGCTAGAATTTTACTGAATGGATGGTTAAGCAAATAAGTAGATACAAATAATGACATATGTTAGGGAGATCCTGTGTAAGTATATTACTAGCAGTAGTTATGAATGCATTAGTCAGAGGTAAATTTGCATAAGAGAGGTGCTATGTATATTATTAATGTAGAGTTAAACATTCCAGTCATGTTTACTTATGCAGATGATATTATATTGATTATGAGAAACACAGTTTTGATGAAAGAAGTAATATGTTATAAACACCAATGTTTAAGTATAACAGGCATGGCTTTGAATAAAGAAAATGTAAAGAACTAGGTTATACAGTAAACATAGGAGGAGTATCCTTTTCACTGAAAGAAATCTCAAAGTTTGTAATACGATTTGGGGATAAAAATGTAAGTGAATAACAATGGAATATGATACTAGATGAAATAAAGGAGCTTTATTGTTTTTTGGAAAATACGCTAGCTATCATTTAATAAAAAAATATTATTTGATTAATTCAGTTATACTGGGAAAGATTGCATATTCAGCTATTGCCTATATGTCGCCAATAATCTAAGAAAAATAAATACTACAAGTATTTTTTTCTTTTATATGGGGTTCAATATTTAATCCAGTAAAGTGAGGAGTCTTATACATGGACAAGGAAGATGGATGTTTAAGATTAATAAACTCAGTTGTTTATTCTGCTTCTTTAAATTTATATAAAGTTTTGTTTTAGATAAATGAAAAAAATGAAATTTTAACAGTAAATTTACTAAAGTACAAATATAAGTGGCATTGGGATATGTTAAAAAATTCAAAAGAGGAAAAGCATGATTAAAGGAAGTAATGAGATGCTATGAAAAAATATTTTATGGAAAAGAAAAATTGTTGAAATAGAAAATGAGAGGAAAAAATATCATGATACAATGTTATTACATTAATCCTTGGACTGAGCTAGTGAATGAAAAAGTTAAAGCTATAAACTTATAAAAGCATGGTATAATAAGCAATTAAAATGTCAAGATTTTTATGGAGATTAGTGATTTATAAATTATCTGTAAAGGGAAATATGCCATATTAAAAATCAGAGAAATAGTTGGTATATATTGTGGTAAAGAAGAAACAACAGAACACATTTTCCTACAATGTATAAAGGTTGCAAAATTGTGGGAAACATTGTTTAACAAAAATGCCTTTGGAAATATATAGGAAGTAAATGAAATTAATACAGATATTATTTATGGATAAGGAATACAGTATGTTAGTAAAACCGATAAAAGATTATGTTATATGGACAATTTGAAATGAAAGGCTAAATAAAATCATGTTTAATGGTAAATTAAGATTGGCAGTAATTTTAAGAAAAATTAGATGGTGGCTGTGGAAAAGGGAGCAGGGTTCAAATAAGAAAATGAAGATGGAAGTTTAACATAATAAGAAAAAGCAAGATATCTATGATTGTATTACAATAACAGAAAGGAATGGAAATCTGCATACTGTAGACATTTGCAAATATGTAAATTGATAAACAGTAAAATCCAAGTAACAGAGAATGAGCAGCTGAAGACATGGTCCAGAGTATATAAATATAAATCAAGAGAGAAAATGCAGCAATCATCAAGGCATAAAACTTTTATTATAAAACCTACTTAAAAGGATGAGCGCTTTTGGACTATTCACATGTCTTTCTTCAGATCTTGTTATAAAAAACATCTCTTTTTTTATATGAAGACAGACTAATCATAAAAGGACACACCTTCTCATCAACCAATCAGAGTTTTCTTTCAGCCTACGCCCCTTAAGGGCCAGTTGAATTGATACATTAGTGTTCTATACCAGTGATCTATAAGCTTATAAAGCTGCTATCATTTTGTTTAAAAAATGTTTGTCTTTAACATCATATCTCCACTTCGTACATCATTATTTACTACTTGTAAATCCATAAATGTAAAATGATGACCTGGATATTCAATTATATGTTTAAACAACTGACTTTTGTCATCCTTAAGTTTCATATCACTAATGTGTTTCCTTATTCTCTCTCTAAATTGTCAGTCCATCTTGCCTATATAAAAACTCATACAGAAGACACAATTGGATATGTAAACAAGGTGCTTGGTATTACAACTGATGTAACCTTTACAAGAATAATATTATCCTGTTTAAGGATGTACAAACTCATTTCTGCTCTTTATATACTTGCAGCATGAGCATGTTCTACACGAGAAGGTCCCGAATTCGCTATTCCTAATATTATTATTTCCTTTCTTAGAATTGCAAAATAATTATTTTAGATTTCTGTTCCTTTTAAAACCAGTCTTCAGGATGCACCTACAATTTCTCTAACCTTCACATCTGATGTGAGGATTTTACAATTATGTCTAATAATCTCACAAACATAACGAATATAACCTGAATAGGTTAACATAAGTCTGTTGCATGCTGTCCCACTTTGTCTGTTATATATATCCATTGTAGTGTTCTCACCCTTGCTGGTAGTATCATCATTTTCTGCTGAGAAATAAGGTAGCGATCGTGTCTTTCAATATCGCCTGCTTGTGCCATTACTTTCTGCACCTCTTTACATTTATATCCTTGTTGTTGAAATTCATGTTTAAGATTACTGAGTGCTCAATCAAATTCTGTATCTTGTGTAGGCAGTCTAGAAAGTCTATTCACTAGAATGCAAATAATATTAGAGAAAACGTAATTAGGATGCATACTTCCTCTATTCAGGAGAGTGTTTTTCCTACATGATTTCCTGTGAAGACTGGTTTCAATATTACTTCTTGCATCTTTCACTAATTTAACACCCAGAAATTCTATATCTGAGTCTGAATGATGTAGGGTAAATTTTAGAAATTCGCTGGCGGTCTTCAGATAGAAAAGAAATGCTTCCAAGTGGTCCAGACTATACTCCCATATAAAATATATATCATCAGCAAATCATGCATAGAATTTTATAGCTGCCAGATATAAACTGTCTTCATCGAAAATATGTTGATCTTCCCAACTTGCAAGAACTAAATTTGCATAACTATTGGCACAGGGTGTGCCCATGGCAGCACCCCTTCTTTGCCAATTGATACCATTATCAAAGAGAAAAACATGGCCAAGAATAATGTCTAAAAGAGTACATATTAAATTTCTCTTTTCTTAAGCAAAACAAATTTAATGATGTAAAAATAGTTTTAAGAACAGAAACCCTGCATTGTTAGGTATAACCATAAACAGGCTGTTGACGTCAAGTATCACCATATAATATGACTCACTGATGTCTCTATTCATCATATACTCAGAAAGCAATACCAAAAACTTTTTGGTATCTTTAATAATGTAACACACTGATTTAACTGCAGGTTTGAGTATATTTTCTACATAAATTGATAACAGTTCTGTTATCCAACCACATCCTGCTACAATTGGTCATAGTGGTGGATCATTCTCATTCTTATGTATTTTTGGAAGACCACTAATAATTGGTATTGTAAGATGTTCCACTATGAAATATTCACAAAGTTCTTTACTGATCAAATTATTACTGTATAAATTAATAATCTTCTGTTTGACCTCCTGAATCATGGAATTAACCTGCATTCTGTTGATAAGAATATATATAGCTTCTTCTTGCAACACTAATCTCATTCTTTGCACATAATTAATAGTATTTATGAGCACTATGGCCCCCCCATTATCTGCTGATTTTATTGTTACATTCTTATTATTCATCAGGTCATGTAATGCTTGATGTTTACTCCTATTCAAATTATGAAATAAATATCTCTGTTTATTCAAGATCTCCAAAATCTCCAGTTCACATATGTTTATAAAGGTATCCAAAGTTGGAACATTCAGGGGCATAAATGTGCTAGGGTTATGAAAGATCTAGATATGTAGTGCCATATGTCAGCATAAGCAAGACCCTTAAACCTCTGTGTATAACATTGTGGTAAAGGCCGTTTTCTAGATGTAAAAGCTGCTATTGTAGTTTTTTAAACTTATGCAATACATTTTCAAATTCTCTTACATTCAATAAAAATGTGTTCGTATCAGGTTGTTCAGTTCACTCAGTCTCTTGTACTTCCTTAAGATTTAACTTGAGCAGAGGATTAGAGTTATATATACTCTTCCTGTTAAACTCTTGTTGTCCATAATAAAATTCATCTTTGGTCTATAATCCAATTCCACCTCTTCAACTATACTTTCATTGCCTTCCGCCATGTACTGTTGTCCCAGAAAACCAACAATGATAGTAAAACCAAGTAACAGAGAACGAGCAGTTGAAGACACGTTGCAGAGTATATAAATGTAAACCAAGAGACAAAATGCAGCAATTACCAAGGCATAACACTTTTATTATAAAACCTATTTAAAACAATGAGCATTTCAAACTATTTACAGGTCTTTTCTCAGATCTAATCATAAAAAAAGATTTCCTTTTTTTTATATGAAGACAGAATAATCATAAATGTTTTTTAACAGACACACTTTGTCTTCAACCAATCAGATTCTCCTTTGAAGCCTGTGCCCCTTAAGGGTCGATTTAAGTGATACATTAGGGTTAATCACAGCAATCTATAAACTTGTAAAGCTGCTATCAATTTCATTTCAAAAGCCTCTGTCTTTAACGTCATATCTCCACCTTATATAGCATTATTTACCACATGTAAAGCCATACATGTGAAATGATGACCTGGATATTCAATTATGTTTAAACAACGGACTTTTGTCATCTTTAAGTTTTATATCACTGACATATTTCCTTATTTCTTCTCTAAATTGTCTGTCTGCCTTACCTATATAAAAACTCATACAGGAGATACCATTTGGCTATGTAAACAAGTTGTTTGGTACTGCAATTGATGTAATATTTACAGGAATAATGTTGTCCTGTTTGAGGATGTACAAACTAATTTCTGCTACTTATATTATTGCAGCACGAGCATGTTCTACACTGGAAGGTCCCGAATTTGCTATTCCTAATAATATTATTTCCTTTCTTAAAATTGGAAAGTAATTCATTTAGATTTCTGTTTCTTTTAAAACTAAACTTCGGAGATGCACCTGCAATTTCTTTAAGCTTCTCATCTGATGTGAGGATTTTCCAATCATTTCAAATAATCTCACAAACATAATGAGTGTCACTACCACCTTTATGCTCCACTGCAGCGTCAGTCCTGGAAAAATTAATACAGTTGCCTGAGGTAGGGCTAGAACCCACAGCATTCTGTATCAAAAATGAGTGTGCCATCTGTTGGGCTTCCAACTCCTCCAAGGAAAATAGCACTGATAAAGACAAAAACTGTACCGCACAAATGCAGCAGTATAAGCTGTCTGGTACTGTATTTCTGATTGACTGAATTAACAGCATTTAGATATAAATGTTATGGATTGGCAGCCTACCTCTCAACTTATTTGGTCAAGAATTGTGGACAACAGCAAAATAATGTAGGGATAAAATGAGTAACACTGTTTAAATATTATTCTAATTCATTTAAAAAAGTTCAGAGAATGACAAGTTTTGCTTCATAGGTTCATAGGTTCACAGGAGATTACTAGGTTAATTGTCCAAGTGACCTTAGAAGCCTAGCCATATTTATTCCAAGTTTCCAAAGTATGAATAGCTAGATGAACAAAGTTCACAGAGGTATGAGCCTATATTATGGTATCTAATACTGACTACCTCTGTCCATGAGGTACAAGGGTGCCTCACCACCAGGAATGAATTTGCAATTATCCATCCATTGAGCTCCATTTTATTTGAAGAGGGTCAAGGAGGTGCTTTGCTTCACGTGAATGGGAAGCTTGTTCCCGAGAAAGGGTAGTCTCTGAGAGACACAGCTATCTGTCCAGCATGATTTATTCAAGTCAGAAGCTACATTAAGATTCATGGAGTGAGTGACCCTTGAGCAGTTTGATTTATAAATGTATAAAATTTGAATCAGGGCCATATTAGAGACAGCCCTGTAAGCCAGGCACAGATTACCATATAGTAGCTTGTAGGAGATAGAATACAGTAATAGGGCTTTCAATCTTTCTGAGTAGGGCTTGTTTTTTTATATCCTGTATTTTTCTGGTGTGAAACCTCTGGGTTCTCTCCAGCTGTTGCAGATGTCTGGTGTGGTACATGCAAAAAGAGTGCATTGTACTCAAATATTCTGATAATGAGGGCTGAGTACTTCTTCCTCTTTCAGCTTTTTCCAGGTTAGGCGTCGCCACAGCGGATCACCTGTCTGCTCATGATTGGCAGTGGAGTTTTACAGTGTCGAGTTGCCAGCCTGTCACCCAACCTTCCACAAAAGGCACATACACATGCAGTCATGCCTAGGGCCAATTTAGAGTGTCCAATCCAACTAAAGCATATCTTTGGGATGTAGGATGAAACTGGAGCACCTGGAGAAAACCCACGTGACCAGAGGAAGGACATGCAGACTCCACACAGAAGGCACCCCAGCTGAGGATCGAACCATAGAACTTCTTGCTGTGAGGCAGCATCGCTAACTGCTGCACCACCACAGCCACCCCTAATGAGGGCTGAGTACAATGGAGCTATGTCTTTTGATCCGGATCTTATTGATTTACTTATGAAATGTGCACATAGAAGGACTTTCTTACCACTGTGGACAGATGGTTCACATTGCTATTAACCTGAGTACCCAGATCATGTATCACTGGGTCTAATCTTAGGGGATTATTGTGTATATTGTACTCAGATGGGGTATTAGCTTTCCCAAAGGGAATAATTATGCTTTTTTTTTTTTTTGCATTTAGCTTCAATTCATGGTTTTGGCACTGATCATTTGTCTGAGATGATCCTTTCTACAGTATATCAGTATCATTCAATGACTCAGTGATTGCTCCTATTTTTAGTCATCCACAAACCTGATCAGTGAAAGACCATCCATGTTGCCTGGACTTCTGAGAAATAAATCCTGGACAGTAGAGGCCTATCACAAAACCCTGGGGTAGGCCACTGGTGACTGGCCTTCTGCTAGATGTGAAGTCACCCATTTTGACAGTATATGACCTGTCTGTGAGCAGTTTTGTAGTTTCGCTATAATACCTGAGTGGGGGAGCATGTTAAATGCCATAGTAAGATGAAGGTATGTGGTATGCACAGTCTTTCCCTCATCTACAGCCTTGGTGAGAAGTCAACCAGGTTTAACAGACATGATCTATCATTGATGAATCCAAACTGGATTGAGTCCAGAGTCTGGAGATTACCTATGTCCTTTCTGATAAAGTCCATGATGATTGTTTACATGGCCTTGCAGATGAGGCAAGACAGGCTTATGAGTCTATAATTCTCTGGGTTGGTTGAATCATCCCTTTTGTGGAGAGGGATGATTGTTGCTGTCCTCTGTTCTCCCATAACATAGCTGGTCTGGAGGCAGTGTTTAAATAGGGATCCACATGGGTTTGCTAGGGCATGTTTGTAAGTTTATTTTAAGGGCAATCTGTGATGTTGTCTGGGCCTACTGATGCTGTGCTTTTAGCCATAGAGAGCACAAGGATGACCTGCTCTCTTCAGATAATAGGCTGAGGAATTGTGGCAGGTATACTTTGGGGAACAAACGGCGGGGACAGAGTGGTAAAGTTTGATCTAAATCTTCCAGGTAGCAGGTTGGCTATTTCCTCAGGTTGAGTATGGGTGTTGCCATGCACAACCAGCTCTGCACATAGTTATGTATTCCTCTTAACATTTTGGACATAGTTAAAAAAATGGCTTTTTGCTTCATAGTAGTTATAAAAGGCTGGTCGTAGTAGTTAAAAAAGGACTGGAGGACTTGACCAGATGTCTGATTTGTTTGTTTAGATTTGTGAGGGATATTTTCTTCTGCTGAGCCTGTTCCTGCCTATTTTTATACATTAATATCTTTCTTTTGCTGTATAGCCCATTTATATCAAGGATTCACTTGCTTGGCTTGTTTTTCTGGGAAGACATGGTTTTAATCTTGTCCAGTGCTACCAATTCTATACAACTGCTTAAGTGGCTATACAGGGCATTGGTGTACATCTCTGCATAGGAGTCTGTGTTTTCTGGGTTAGGGGGTACTTTGAAGTTTCTTATGCCATCACATAATAGAAAACAGTTTGTCTTGGAAAATTATTTAGTGCTTTTGAGCTTGATGGGGTATCTGGCTTTATATTTATTTCAAAAGAGACTGGTGTATGGTCCGTTCTTACCAAAGAGGACATTATGGGGGGTGCAATGCTCCCCCATGTTAAAGAGTACTATATCCAGGATATTTCAGCCCCTCATGGGTGTGTTGATCAGCTGTTCCAGAGCATCTGCACTGACAAAGTCCAGGAACCACCTGCATATTTGTGGTCATGTGTGTTCCCAGTCAGTGGTAGGATAGTTAAAATCACTCATGAGTAAGGTTTTAGGCTGCATGGTAAGTGACTTCATTAAGTCCAGGTATGCAGTATGCTTTTCCTGGTTCATGGGGAGACCTACAGCTAGGAATGATGTGATAGAGGATTTTTCATACGGTTAATTGAATGCAGAGCAGTGTGAGAGAGACGTACCGTTTGACCAGTCTCAAGGTGCACTTATCCCTTAGGAAGATGGATTCACCTCCTGCTTTGGTTCTTTCTTGCTCAGTTTGTGGTCTAAACATATGAAAGGTGTTGTAGTCCTGCATATCTCGGGTGCTTTCCATGGCTGTGAACCATGTATCAGTGTTTGCAGAGAAATCAGCATCTTCCAGTGTGAGGAGTGCTTCCAGGGAGTGCAGTATCTTGTTTAGACTCCTAGCATTGTGCAGCAGTACCTTGAGCTGGGTCTATATTATAAGACTGAAAGTGCATATGTGCAACTACATAAAAGTCGACACATAATGCACGAAACCTAAAAATAGCGAACGGCCATGTAAGTGAATTTTTCCCTAGGGAAAAAACTTACGTGGCCGTTCACTAAAAAATATAATTTAACATCATAAACAGGTGGGAGGCTTCACCACCTACACCCATCAACATGGGGGGGCTCTGCCCCCCCACCCCTAACTAAATATGCCAACTCTGAGATCGCACTACAGGGAAGGAAAGAGCAACTCCATAAAGCTGGCCAACTATCTCCTTACCCTATGACATATTCATTGAATTGCTTAAATGCAATTCGATGAATATGTGTTGCTGTTTCCATATTCGCACACAAGCATTTTCGTGCTTTGAATATAGCCCCCTTGAGCTTATCAAGAGAAGATTTTGTTACATTGGGAGGTTGGTTATGTGCATTTTTAGAACAATAAGAACAATAAAACTGTAATGAATGGCATTACTGACTGTAATTGTGACTGCTCTATCGGATAATCAAAAATGTTATGAGGGCCAAGGCAAACATTTGAAGCAAAATCAAAGAATTCTGCAAAAATAGGAGCAGTTGAGAGGTATCGATAGCACTCAGAAGGGAATGTCTAGTCACAATAACCAATTGCAGGATTTTAATACGTTGTGTAAGATTTAAAATGATGTATTAATAATATTCTGAATGTTATTCTGAATGTTATTTAATCTTTCTGTGAAAAAGTGCCAGCAGAAGAGTTTTAAGAATTTGTAGTTTTATGACTGAGTTGATATTCTTAAATCCTCAAGCTGAGGCTTTTTCATTTTCACACACCTGAGTATGGTTTGACATTATCATAACATCCACAATACCAACAAGCAAAATAATTAAAGAAACTGTAGCCATAGTCAGTTTCCATCTTCAAATTATGCAACACTACACTACCTCTTATAAGATGGAACAACTGGGCAAAATGCTAAAAACTAGGGAGGGAGCTCACAGCATGGATAAACTAATACTTTATATGTGTTTTACCACATATCCAGTTCTTCTACAATTAAAGATTCTCAGGAGAAACAATTCAAGTTGCAAATATTTAAGACCGTAAATAAGCAAGCCAACTAATCCCCCAGGAACACCATAGCTCCATTTAACATCAAGCAATCAAGCGATATAAACATGAGCAGGCTTGCAACATCACAATTAGCAAACCATCTATAACATCAAGAAGCAAAATAATTAAAGAAGATGCAGCCATAGTCTACATCCTGTCTTAAAATGTGGGAATCTACACTATTTTGTATAGTGTGGCATAGATAGGTAAAACATGGCACATTTACTACCAATGAGGATGGAAGCTCACACCATGGTTAAATTGTATATTTTAAGTTCTTTGATACTCCTAGTCTCTCTTTGCATGCCACAACAGTCACTTGGTTGCAACATAAAATTCTCCTTTCCCACTATTTATAAGACAAAAAAGTTTTACAACAGTTGTAATATATTGGGTTTTGTAACACACACTATTTGAACATTAGAGACGTGAGGTCAAATAAGCACATTGTTCTTATATTCTCTCTTAGCATCTCTAGTTAAACATTCTCATTGAAAAAACTGTTAGCTTTTCTCCCCATCTCAATTATTACTTAATTCTACCCACTACATTGCAAATACTTTGATTTCTGACCACCACACCCCCTACACATTTACCACACACACACACACACACACATCAGTTGCAACCACTTGTGTGACAGAACCCTTCAGATATTTGATTGAGATTAAGTGAATGAATACATTCATAAATTTACCTTATCTCTCTACTGTCAAAACCATACAGTGTAACTCCTTTCTGCCATTTTGCATCATCAAGCATTTTCTGTGGGATATAAAATCTGAAACTCAAATGCTTAACATTTAGTGACTGCAATCCACAGCAATTTGTCAGAAGCCACACATTTGTCAAGGAGCAAACCAATATACCTCTCAAATTCTTTGCTTAAGAATTCTGGACAAAGCTAAAAATAATAGGGGACAAGAATGGGCAAATTTTAAACATTCTTTATATTTCGTCAACCAGGTAAAGCCAATGGACAAAGTGTTGCTTATCAGGGGTGACCCAATAATTGTGTTTGATTAAATGGCTTCCTCAAAGTCAGAAAGTAAGAAAATGAAATGAAAGGATTCAAAACATGTACCTTTGATGACAAGAATCAGTGCATCAAGATAAGTGCTAGACAACTGCAAATCACATAAAATGTCAATATAAGAATACGTGTTCCATGACGTGCATTCTCTGAACAATAAAAACTAAGAAACTGTAATGACTAGCAGAATTGGCTGATAGTAACCATCAGTGATTTACCAGAAAACATAAGTTTTATTTTATTTATCCTTTGTTGACTGTGTTAGTCCTAATAGACCAGTTGCTTCTTTTCAGCGTAGACCTGAAGCGGTATTTATACTACTAGGGGAAATCTGTTCAGGGCATCATGGAACTACCCCTATGCCAGGGACCAGAAAATGTTTGAAGGAACTGTAATGTCAGGAAAGGCAGTGTTGCCTTGGTAGAAAGGGACCTACTGCACAAATGTGAGGTTACTTTATATAGGGGTTCGCAATGCCTTACTTGTTTTAATGAGACGCTTGCATGGCTCAGTATACTACAGTATCCCTGCATTGTATCTCAAATCCATTTAACAATTTACTGAATAAAACTGTATTTCCTTGTCCAAAGGCAAAGCCCATAGATGAGGTAGTTTCAACAATAACTGGAACATGACAACTGTCATTCACCTCAACTTCAGTAACTATTGCCAAGAAGTTCACTAGTACTTTTGCAATAAGCTGAGATTGGAAATAAACATGTTTCTCTGAAGTGGCTTATCAATACAGTCAGTGCCAGCTCAGGACACTGCAGGTACAACTTCCATTTTGTTTCTTTGTTTAATAACAAAACTCTAGACTCACATAATAAAAACAGATTAAAAGGTTTAAATAATTAAAAGAACAATAAATGCAAAAAACAACTACCATTTGCACAATAGGTCAATCCAAGTTCCAATCATCATCCGACCTTATTAAAAGCAATATCAAAAAGAGGGTTTCTAAGTACCTTGTGAAAACCAGAAAAAGAAAAACACATGAAAAGTCAGGAGGAGAAAAAGTTCCACAGCTGAAGAGCTTGAAAAGGAATATAAAGGGTACCCAAACTATCAAAGTGTACCTGTAAAGCCACCAGCAGCCGCTGAGAGTGTTAGAGCTCAGCACCTAAGTATGGTTATACAGCACAGCAAGCTACTTCAGATTTTCCACAGCTTGAACAATGGCATCCTTTACTGCTGTTTGCATGTAATTCAAGCTGAATCTTTTGAACACTCCTGTTGGGATTTGATTTGATTAAGTCCAGTCTGGTTCTGATATCCTTACTTAAGAATAGTTATTTAATTATCTCTCATATAATACAATTAGCTGTTCTATAACGAAACACAAAAACAAAATGCTATATTCAGTTTCCCTAATGTCATGTCTTTATACCAGATTTACGTTTTGTATGAATTTATCTGTTAACTCATATATGACAGGGTGCCGGGGAGTGTTAGGAGAATGAGTTATTCAATTTTTGCAGTGCAAAATATTACAATTCTTCTAATATAAATCAGATTCTGATGTTAGTGACAATGTGATAAGATGAATCATCTGCAGCAAAAAGTAATTTCAGATTACTAATGGTAATATTGGATGTGACTTCAGGCATATAGACTAATACATACTATCCACTTTAAATAGACATCTACCACTATCTTGAACATATTATTCATAAATGATCTTGTGAAATGGGTTTGCAGTGGTAACCATGTTAACATTTTTTTTTGGAGGGGGTATGGTGCAGAAGCCTTAATTCCCAATGTATATCAAATTTGCTCCACTAAGCTGATAGTGTTTCTGTTTTAAAAATGTCAGAGTGACATGTATGGAATTCTTCCAATACAACTTTTTGCCACTCATATTAACGTATTATTTTAGATATACATAACAGGTATCATTCTGCCTCTGAAAATTGAAGTCTTCATCTGAGAAGCATTTTCAAACTCATTAGCTTTCATTCTTGCTGGCACTGGCCAGCCATCCACACAGCAGTTTCCAGTCCTGAGAGTTTATGGTCAATTCTAGTTTCCAGTCCTGAGAGTTTGTGGTCAATTCTAATTCTGAACTGGTAAGTCTGCTTTAAAATGACTCTCAGGAAAATGTCCCTCAGTCAAAGCATTCACATATATTGTGATCCATGGTGTAGCAGTGTCCAAAATTTTAAGTAGTGCAATTCTAGAAAGTCTTTCCAAATCACAGTTGGTGTTGGAAATCATAGGATAGCAGTAGTAATGGCCAGCTCTGAATTATTGCTGTTTCTTTTGTAAGCAAACTTTTGTCTTCATCAATGTTGAAAAAGTTTTATTGTCAGAATTTTCCGGATTCCCATCACTCTGTATGAAAGCCAATAATACGACTCATGCAATCCATCCATAACCCACTTTATCATTTTTGCACATGGGGTTAGGATGTCACCTCATCAGTGGCAATCATCTAGAGCCAATGTTTACACTGCTGGGGGGCCAGTCCTGCCCCAGTAGCTCATTCACACCAAACACTCTCATGCACACCTATGGCCAGTTTAAAGTGTCCAATCCACCTACTGCATGTCTTTAGAATATGGGAAGAAACCCACATGAACACAGAGCAGACATGCAGACTCTGCACAAAAGGCACCCAAGCCATGAATCAAAGTGAGAAACCCCTTGCTGTAAGGCAACAATGCTGTCCGCTGTGCCACTGTGACACCAATATGCCACGCAATATCAGAGAAAGAAAAAACAACATTGATTTCATTTAAACTGCAAAAGATTAAGCTATCATTGTTTCCATTCAGACATTCCCTTTTGGAAACTAAAGATAACATTTTGTTTCTTTGTTATATTACAAAACATCTGTGAACTTTACTGTTGGGCAGATGGCTGTAGAATCCTTTTCAGTACATACATCATATTTTAACCTTTGGTTCATATACACTTCATACATTAGTTTATGCAATTTATATTTAAGCCTAGACCTTTATTAAGATAATTTCACAAGATTTCCTTTATTCTCAAAAACAGGAGAAATCCTTTGTTTTAAGTTTTGGTGCAAAGAAATCCCATCAATAGCTCTATTGTGGAAAATCCAGCTCCATTTTTTATTAATTGCAGGGAACATACATTTGTAACATTCACTACCTCATGAAAATGCCAGTTCCTAAGAGTCCTAATTATATCTGTTAAATAACTTCAGGCAATGTCCAAGCAAATGTTAATCTTATTTTGTTGGGACACAAGTACACCGTGTACCTGAATGTGCCTACGAAATTTTGAAAGATTGTCATGGATAAACTCTGTTCCACTAAGAAAGCCAAAATGTTGTGTCCATGAATTAATTATTTTGTGTTTTCTTGGGTTATTTCATTATTTTATAGTTGTTACATACAATAAAAAGATCATTTTCCTGCAGAGATTGAGAGTAAAAAATAAATTAAAAAAAAATTATTTTTATCATTTATCTGCCATCTATACATTGTGAAGTACGAGAAGAGATAGCAAAATATATTTGACAAGCGATACTTACAGTATAACATACTACCAGTGAAATCCAGTAGCTAACAGTAAGAAGCTATCTTGATGAAAACTGACAGCATGAAAAACTGGACTAATAAGTCTTGAAAACTGCTCCTAGCAATGTGTTGAGGGCAGCAAAAATCTCTCTCCAGCAAAAGAATGTTATTCTTTTGTAAGCATGATGCAGTGAAGTTCATTATATGAGGCAACATCCATGCTTGCTAACTACATTATTGAAGTCCTCTCCCCAGGGTCCTGATGTTATGTATCTTTTGGTTACTGTACAAAACTGATTTTGTGTTAAAATGCAGCAATGTCTCTGTTTTCATGATTTGTTTAGCCTGTCATAGAAAGCTTGACCAATGAAAGCAATGTCATTCCACACAGCAATATCTCTGCTTCACTGTCAACATTTTCTCCAAAGGTTGTTAAATACTTACAATGAATCATACTAATAGATGTTGGCGAGAATCAGTCAGAATATAAACTGGACTTGCTTCAGGGAGCAATATATATTTTTTAAAAGCTGATGCAGTAGCTTGTTTTCACTGACAAGCTATGTACCTGCTTCATCGTCTTAGCTACAATTTATTTATTTCTCAAACATATTATATCACAGCTATCACTGCCAGATTGTTATTGAGTATGGAGAAATTCAATGTATTCAATGGTGTACATAACGGAACACTTCATTTATGAAGTGGGTCTGCAACACTAGTGACTTTATGTGAGTTATTACTGTTTTACATGTTAGACAACAAATATGAACTGACAATTAACAATGAAATGTGGACACACTGCTACCTCTTTGCATTATTACTTATTCATTCTATAGAAAGCTGAATATTTAAAGTTATGTGAATGCTATTAATACATCTATAGACCTCTTCCCTCTATTTCTGACCCATATCTTAATTTGAAATATTTCTTTCTGTCATGTCCATTGTCTGGTTTCATCACTATTAGAACATGTGTTATGGTGACAATTAGCAAACATTATGAAGGAGATGAGTATAGTTTAAGGGATTAATGGTGATCCACACATGAATGTGAATCACAAAGTTCCTGCGAAAGTGGAATCCATCATGGTATGAGGGAGAGTTGCATTTCATAATGTATGCATGCAAGTTTTCTTTTCGCTCTTTGTACCCACTATCTGTCAGTCATCAGCTCTCTGCCAGCCAATCAGCCCATTAGTTACCCATTATTGGGGTGAGGGTCTATTGGGAGGATCCCTCATTCAAACAGTTATTAAGGTTGGTTCAAGGTTTTTTTCTTTTGCCATAATACAGAATGAGGATGGTGCAATAGGTTGACCACTCTGGATTTCTTTCACTTCCTCAAGGGATGTTTACAGAAAACAGCCCCACACTCTACCCTCAAGCATGGAAAGTAGTGCTACCTGAGCACACACAGCCCTCACTCTCCCTCTAGAAGATGTGAATGGAACACAGACCACACCATTTTACTCCTCCTGCCTGCCTGGTTTCTCGAGTGCTGTGGCTACTGCTCAAAGTCACTTTGGTCACAGTAAGGGCATAATCTCTCTATGCCACTGAGCCAGGATAGCTATGCATTCAAGCTAGCACATAGTTCATTTAAAATAATTATGCCATTGAGAAATGGTGCCATGTGGTAGACGAGAGTGCATTCAAAAGTCCATGCACAAACACGTGCCAACAAATGGCACTACTAAACATGCAAACTCAGATCCAGGCTACATTGAAAAGCTTACCTGATGGGTAAGGCACAGGATTATCAGCAATATTAATACAACATAAAGAAAAACAAGTGCAGAGAAAGTGAGCAGCAAGGGATGACAGTTTACAGCTCGTGCAGGTTATTTAACTGTCTTGCTTTTCAATAAGCCAAGATCTGAAGATTGAATGGACTCATGAAGGCATATATTACAGCTTTACTTCCAGGTTTTTAAATGCCAATGTTAGTTACATCATTTTAAAGGGTGTAGTGGGCAGGCATTGTATGAGGTGTGGGGATTAGGCATGCATATTAAAAATTGTTAATTCAGTTATATTTAACTAAACTGGTTCTTAGCTTCAGTAGCAGTGAAAGCTGAATGGAGGACATAATATAGAAGCTAGAAATGTGCATAATGTGCTGTGATGGGTAAAATTGTCAAATTGTATTGCAGTCAAAAATATTGTACTGTATTAGTTGTAGTAATGTTTTACAGCTACAAAAATCACCTACTTTAATAATGTTATGGATTCATTAAAATCTTCCCTTTATGTTATAGGTAATTATTGCACTGAATATTATGTGCTAATTGCTGTTATCTATGGAAAACCATGGAATTTACCATGCAGTTATATTGTGTTCATAAGATCCTTTAATAATAGGAGTTACAAGGCAAGTAAGTCAAGCAATTATGTGTGCCTTGCAAATATCCACCCTCAGAGTGTGGGTCTAGGACTATTCACTGAAAGCACATTTCACTGAAAGTCATATGACTGTGCACAAATCACTGAAAGCACAATTCACTGAAAACACAATTCACTGAAACACATTTCACTGAAAGTTATATATGGCCTTTTCTCCACTGTAGTGCGACCCTGGAATTAGAATATATCGTAAGGGGGGGTACCACCCCCCCACATTGGGGGGTGTTGGGGGCATAGCCCCCCACATAGTTTGTATATATATATATTAAGTTTAGAAAAGAGTAATTTATTGAAATTGCAAGTATCCATGTGTATAGTTCAAAATATTTAAAATAGGTGGGGCGCGGTACCCCCCACACCCCCCCTTACTATATATTCTAACTCCAGGGTTGCACTACAGTGGGGAAAAGGCCATATATAACTTTCATTGAAATGTGTTTCAGTGAATTGTGTTTTCAGTGAATTGAGCTTTCAGTGAATTGTGCACAGTGAAATGTGTTTCAGTGAAATGTGGTTTCAGTGAATAGTCCCAGACCCCAGAGTGTACTTCCCATTTTCTGGATGGCAGAATATGTCTCCCCAGGAATGATTTTCAGATACTCATCCAATCAAGGTGGTTATTCTTGAAAAATGTGAGGACGTTAAATCTATCCCTTTGACGTGTATTTTGGAGGTACAGCAGATCCAGTAAGGTGAGATCTTTGATGACAGTGAATGTAAGACTTAGAATCCGAGAGCCAAGAGAGAGAAAGACAGACAGAATATAGGGACAGTACTTTAAACCTGCCTTGGCAATCAAGGCATTTTAGACCAATTGTCTTTTTAACTAGAACATTTTGACCTTTCCAACTGCATGATATGTTTGGCTAGTCACATGCTGAAGGAGGTATTGTACCTTACAATTTGTCTAACTAGGGTTGGATACAGAAGAATAGTAGCTTCTTTTTACCAGAGCAAGAAAACATTACAAATTAATTGGGTTAGATAGAAAGATTTTCAGACTACTGTTCTTACGTGACTTGCTGACCCAGTGGCTAAGGTCTATGACTAGCATGTCCATTTTCAGTGGGTTGCTAACTATACTATAAGTTAAAAAAGAGGGGAGGACAATATTTTACTTTTTGCATTCAGGTAATGCCCTTTTCATATACACCATGGATTTTTAAGGATTAGTTCTTGCCATAGACATTTTATTTTTGAGTAGAGTGAATGAAAATACCCAGATCACAGACCTCTGCAAATTTGGTTAGCCACAGGTCTGAGTTTGTGGTATGGAGGTCAGAAAAGCATTTGTCAACAAGGAAGGGACATAGCATTGCGATTTGAAGTACTCTACTAATTCCTTTTTTTTACTTTCTGAAAACGCCTTTGCCACCTCTGTTATGTGGGTTCTGTCTTTCAGCCACATTGTAATCGAACTAACGATACAAGGATCTATTTTGAGGTGTTTTAACTTATTTACAATGTCAGCTGGCCAGATAGTATCATAAGCAAAGGCCTTGGCAAAATCCAGATATGATGTATGGACAGAATGACACCTATCCACTGCCTCTGTGACCATCTGAAGTAATTTACTAAATTAAATCAACACCGCTTACTTTTGATAAAATCAAGCTGTTCTGGATCAAGTTGTATGAGATTTTAAATAACATAGTTTATGAAGTCGCAGATAAGCTAATGGGTATAAAGTTCCTAGAGTCTGCTGCAAGGCCCCATTTGTGAATGAGTCATTATAACAGTTGTTTCCATGCCTCAAGACCATAACCTGTGACCAAGCTAAAGTTATCAAGTGCAGGTAGTGTTTGGTGAAAGCATGTTTATTATTATTTGTTTAGCATGCAGGTAAGCTGTCTAGGCCTAAGGAAGAAGTGTTTTTTTTTTTGATTGCAAAATCAGGGCCCACTCTTAGATGATTTCGGAGGGTGTATTGGAGTTCAGGATTTGCAGAATTTCTGAGTGTTTCTGGGATAAAGCTAGCACTAAGTAAGTTAGCTATGTCATCAGTGTGAGAGTGAGTAATGCCATTTATAATTAATTCAAAACATTATTAAGGGTTATTTCTGTTTTCTAATGCAATTAAAATGATTTGTATGTATCCTTGGCTTCTATCATTAGTTTTAATTGTTTGTTCTTCCTGATGATTTTTTTGTACTTACCTGCTGACTTCTTATGAGAATCTTCATTGTGGGTCACAGCTGAATACAATCTGAGGACCAGTTTACTTACTCATTTAGCAAATGTATTGCAAGCATTTTTAGTCCCACTCCCTTCTACTTTCTTAACTGTTGTACATTATCCAAGGTATATAGACTTTATTTTCCAGTGGTGAAGAAGCAATAGCTGAAAATGTGTGGGTGTTCACAGTATGTGGGAGGGCCTCACCTGTCAGCTAGGTGTGTATGAAACTTGTGTCAGTCCACTGTAGAACTGTGGTTTCATTCACAACATGTGTGTAATGATTTTTCCCTTTGAGCCATCTTTCTGCAGGTCCCGCTCTGGAAGAAGAGGAGAAAAGGCTGCAGTCATCTCAGTTTGCAGTGTTCACTGATGGGTGCTGGGTATCCAGTGTCCAAAAAGCAGTAGGACAAAGTTCTGCCTGGTAGAGATGATCTGCACAAATCAATGGTGTCCTCTATGTCTGCTTCTCTTGAAAGGGTGAAGGCTATTCTCCTGTAAGTGGACTGAACGCATCTCCAGTTACACTCCAAGCTTCAGTTGTGGAAGCTGCTGGCTGCTGAGGAGGGTCAGCAGCTAGAGGCCTGCCTTACCAATGTTATGCATCTTCTGGCATGACTGGTGCTGTCAGTTGACTAGCATGTCCATTCCATCAGGGAACCAGAGGTACAAATGACCCATAATATCAGCCAACCAGGAAAATGATGACTGGGTTTGTTGTGCCCTCTGCCATCCTAGAAACCATCCATGACAATACCCCATCCAGTCTTCATTCTGTTGTTTTTTTTTTTCTCATTGCTTGTTTGAATCTAACCCTCCCAATTACCACTTTCTTCCTTCAATATGTATGTGCTCATCCACTGTCGTCCCCACCTTTAATGAATCTACTGTCCCTGCCTGTTATCTGTTGTTTGTTTAATGTGCTTATTTGCCCCTGCCAGCTGACTTCTACTTTTATCCAGGTCTCATTTTCCCTTCACCACATTTTCCACCTTGTATTAATTTGTATTACTCACAACAAAACTAATTACCCTTCATCCACTCACTTTTCATACCTGATGATAAACTTTCTCTGTTTCTCTCTGATTGTGTTGTCCCATTTAGCTACTTTTCTATCTACCCCATGCTCTGCTCATTTTTATGATCATCAGTTGCCACTTTACTGTGTATATTCTGATATATCTGTTGCTATTTCTGTTGACCTTCCTATGCTTGATCGGTATGAAGTGCAGATATGTCACTCTACTATGTGTACATACATTACTCAAACACAATTTCCTGTATTCCCTGTGATATACATCATTTTGGTCACAGTCAGTACTATAGCACTGTTACAGCTGTAGAGCACCCCAGAACTGCATTTTTTTTCCATTATGTTATTACTGTCTTTAGTCATAAGGTCCTTTGCTCAGGGTGCAAGTGTTATTCAGTGCCTAATATATGTTTGATTACTATACAGCTCTTTCCACATCAGCAAATAGAGAATAGCACTACATGGCTATGCAGAGCTTGTATATGAATGTCTGCATATATCTATACTGTTTCAAGATATTCTAAAGAAAGTCTGCAGAACATGGTATAGCAACAGTCAACATTATACTACTAACTGCATGTTTTGATAACCTTAGGA
Organism: Protopterus annectens; assembly: GCF_019279795.1. Taxonomy (NCBI): domain Eukaryota; kingdom Metazoa; phylum Chordata; order Ceratodontiformes; family Protopteridae; genus Protopterus; species Protopterus annectens. Next base: position 591,387,495 of record NC_056732.1, read on the forward strand.
AAGGCAGAGAACAGCAGCTCAGATATGTACATTCTTGTCAGAACAAATAAAATAACGTGGATTTTGTTACAATAATGCATATATCTTTTTTTTCTTGAGAAAATGGTATTATTTTGTTTCCCTTTTTATAAGAACACATTTGTGATAGGATTCAAATGTACAGTGAGCCTTTCATAATGAGAAATTGTGAAATGCGCATATTTTTTATAAGAATTAATAAGAAGGATCAAAGAGATTGAATGGATGTATAGGGCTACTGGTTGTACTTTGAAATATACAACCATATCTCTCAAACTATTTAAAATATTATTTCAATTTTCCCCAAATAATGTATCTTACATGCAACTGCTATTATGGCAATGGTTAGGTAACTTATCATCCATATAATGAATAATAGAATATATTTAATAAACTTTTCTCAGCCTCTTAATGTGACATTTTATAAGCAAACATTTTGCATATAAGGATTTATATATTTATATGTGTGACTGCATTTTATACATAGCTTGCGTTTTGTCAATGCACTCTTACTGAATCTTTTAATGTTTCGATCTTCCTGTATTTACAATCAATCTTACCATTTTGTTCTAAATTTTAATAAGTACTCATTTTGTATATAATATTGTTGATTGAAAGACTGTAATGTGTTTTCTGCTCTTTGAGCTCATGTCATTGCTGAAAGGGGTCAATAAGCTAGTTCTATTACCTGGTGAGCAAATAGTAAATAAATAATTAACTCATGTATCTATCTTCAGAAAGCACTTGATGATTGTAAGTATAAACATGCACACACACAGAGCCTTATCACCATGTATTGTACTTTAAACCCTATGAGATTTTTTTGGGGGGTCTGAAGCAATTATAATACTGGTCATCAAAAAGAACTACCCTATAAAGAAAATGTATATATAACTTTCTAGTTAATCATTAATGATGATTAACTAAAGATATAGTAATTAATGACAAAGAGACTAAGACCATGCAGTTTTATTCCACCTCTCAATCACATATATAAATATCACATTGGCTACTGCCTTCAATGAGTAAAATTAAAGATATATCTTGGAGTGCTGTTACATAGTCAAGCATGAGCAGAACTGAAATCCACCAAATGAAACTGAGCAAATTCAAAATGACAGACTGACAATTTAGGCTTTTATCCCATGCATTTGCAGTGCAATGAAAAAGTATATGCTCCCTTCCTGATTTCTTATTTTTTTGCATGTTTGTCACACTTAAATGTTTCAGATCATCAAACAAATTTAAAAATTAGACAAATATTAGACAAAGATAACCCAAGTAAGTACAAAATGCAGTTTTTTAAGTGATGGTTTTATTTATTAAGGAGAGAAAACAAAATGAAAAATCCAGCAAAGCTAGAACTTCCACTGAGTGACCTCCCAAACCTCTTCTATCAGAGGCACATGGGATATATGCAAATGATGCTTATGAACATCAGGTGTCTCAGCTAATTGGTGATTCTGAATGCCCATGACAGCCCTGTGTTTCTAATGCTTAGTCAAACACTCTGCTTGTGCTGTGCTGACGAGGTCATAACAAGGCCGAAATATGCATATCCACAGCTAGTGGGGTTTGGCTTTATTGGCCTGAAATTGCCCAATAAACTGATGAAACAAGTTATAGGCATTCAGAATTGCCAATTAGCCGAAATGCCTGATGTTCATAAGCATCATTTGCATATATCCCATGTGCCTCTGATACAAGAGGTTTGAGAGGTCACTCGGTGGAAGTTCTAGCTTTGGTGGATTTTTCATTTTGTTTTTACTGATTGTTTGTTCAGTGACCTTCTCACTCATTGTTTTGTTTGTTTGGGATATTTTTGCAGCAACCCTAATAATAATGGACATCAACTGGGTATAACAGCCCTGTGTTTCTAATGCCTAGTCAAACACTCTGCTTGTGTTGTGCTGATGAGGTCGTAACAAGGCCGAAATATGCATATCACCATCTAGTGGGGTTTGGCTTTATTGACCTGAAGTTGCCAAGTAAACTGATGATCAAGTCATAGGCATTCAGAATGACCAATTAGCTGAAACACCTGATGTTCATAAGCATCATTTGCATATATTCCATGTGCCTCTGATTCAAGAGGTTTAGGAGGTCACTCAGTGGAAGTTCGTGCTTTGCTGGATTTTTCATTTTGTTTTTACTGATTGTTTTTTCAGTGACATTCTCACTCATTGTTTTGTTTGTCTGGGATATTTTTGCAGTGACCCTAATGATAATGGACATCAGATGGGTATAACAGCCCTGTGTTTCTAACGCTTAGTCAATTACTCTGCTTGTGCTATGCTGATGAGGTCATAACAAGGCTGAAATATGCATATCCACAGGTAGTGGGTTTGGCTTTATTCGCCTGATATTGACCAGTTAACTGATGAAAGAACTCATGGGCATTCAGAATCGCCAATTAGCTGAAACATCTGATGTTCATAAGCATCATTTGTATATATCCCATGTGCCTCTGGTACAAGACTTTTGAGAGGTCACTTAGTGGAAGTTCTGTTTTTGCTGGATTTTTAATTTTGTTTTTATTGATTGGGTTTTCAGTGACCTCCTCACTCATTGTTTCATTTTTTAAGGAGAAAAAAACTATTCAAAACTACATGGCCCTATGTGAAAAAGTAATTGCCCTCCTTATTAAATCATGAAGTAACTATGGTTAATCACATTTTTGGGAAAGCTGAGTTCAATTTCACTAGCCACACCAAGGCCTGATTACTACCAGACCCGTTGAATCAAGAGATCACTTAAATAGAACCTGTCAGACAAAGGAAAGTAGGCCAAAAGATCCCAAAAAGGAAGACATCATGCCACGATCTAAAGAAATTCCAGAAGAGATAAGAAACAAAGTAATTGACATCTACCAGTCTGGAAAAGGTTACAAAGCCATTTCTAAAGCTTTGAGACACCAGCAAACCATGGTGAGAGCCATTATCCACAAATGGAGAAAACATGGAACAGTGGTGAAACTTCCCAGGAGTGGCCGGCCTGCAAAAATTACCCCAAGAGCACAGCAACGACTCATCTAAGAGGTCACAAAAGACCCCAGAACAACATCTAAAGAACTGAAGGCCTCACTTGCCTCAGTTAAGGTCAGTGTTCATGACTCAACCATAAGAAAGAAATGGGCCACAAATGGCATGCATGGCAGAGTTCCAAGGCAAAAAACACTGCTGACCAAAAAGAACATAAAATCTCATCTAATTTTTGCCAAAAAACATCTTGATGATCCCCAACACTTTTTGGGAGATGTGCATCCCTTTACATCTGGTGTAAAAGTCACACAGCATTTCAGAAAAAGAACATCATGCCAACAGTCAAACATGGTGGTGGTAGTGTGATGGTCTGGGGCTGCGTTGCTGCTTCTGGACCTGGACAACTTGCTGTGATTGATGGAACCATGAATTCTGCTCTCTACCAAAAAATCCTGAAGGAGAATGTCCGGCCATCAGTTTGTGACCTCAAGCTGAAGTGCACTTGGGTTCTGCAGCAGGACAATGATCCAAAGCATGCCAGCAAGTCCTCCTCTGAATGGCTTAAAAAAACAAAATGATGGTTTTGGAGTGGCCTAGTCAAAGCCCAGACTTGAATCCAATTGAGATACCGTGGCATGACCTTAAAAAGGCGGTTCATGCTTGGAAACCCTCCAATATGGCTGAACTAAAATAATTCTGCAAAGAAAAGTGGGCCACAATTCCTCAACAGTGATGTGAAAGACTCATTGCCAGTTATCACAAATGCTTGAGTGCAGTTGTTGCTGCTAAGGGTGGTACAACCAGTTATTAGGTTTAGGGAACAATTACTTTTTCACATAGGCCCTATGTAGGTTTGGATAGTTATTTTTCCTTAATAAATAAAATCATCACTTAAAATCTGCATTTTGTGTTTACTTGGGTTATCTTTGTCTAATATTTATATTTGTTTGATTATCTAAAACATTTACATGTGACAAGCATGCAAATAAATAAGAAATCAGGAAGGGGCCAAATACTTTTTCATTGCACTGTAGTACCAATTCATAAATGCCAATATATTAGTCCTCCTTAGAGACATTGTTATAAAACGTTCAGGCTGTAATAACACAATATTCTTTTTTAAAATGCACTAAGAGATTTCAGTGTAACTTGGTGCTGAATTTTTTCAGATCATTTTAGTTGCTTCAAACCATGGTGATTGAGCCATGACATAATATTAATAATTAAAATGGATATACTCAAAAAAAGAAGGAGAGGAGGACATTAATGTGCTTAGATTTTCATATTGCATTTGGTGAGCTACTCTTTAAAACATGTACCACCACAAAGGGCAAAGTTACAGTCTGGCTAGTAACAGCATGTTTCCTATCCTGTACCATTTGTGTATCTTTTCTTGTTTGTCCTAGTGCTAGCACACAGCTGTGAGACTTATAGCACAAGCACTACAATGCATTATAAGTCAGTGTCAGTGGCTCAACAAGTAACACACTTGCCTTTAACATTAAAAGATCAAATATTCTAAGTTATTTTCCCATCAATTAGATGAAATATTAATGAACTCCCATCTGTCTTATTTGGCAGAAGATCAGGTCAATGTAAAACATCCTATGGCAATCATCAAACATGTCCTTTAGTGGCCTGTCCCAATTTAACCTAGTCTTTATGAATATTATCTCAGGTCTACCCTTAAAAGTGGCTATAAACCTAGCAGGAATAACCAGGTCCACAAAAGCACTAAAACTTGTGTTGACTTCTTTGATTTGGGTAGTGGGAGGAAAACATGATACTAATTGCCGCCAAATGATGAAAACCCATCTTAGCTTTAGATTGCTGACATCTACATTCTCTGTGCTACCTTTCTTGAATTTTCTGTGTGAGTTATACTATTTATTGATAGTGTTGGAATGTACCACCTTTCCTTTTTTAACATCAAAAAGGACAAGAATAGTACTATTACTATTAAATGAAGAAAAACAAAGGTACTATTACTTCATCATATTTCAAGTGCGCCCATAGTCTTTAAAATTTGAACAATCACAAGTACTCTGTCCACTTGCTGCTATATTTAATGACATTATTTTATGTGGGTTTCATACAACCATCGGGTTCTTTTCTCATGTTAGCATTTTGCCTCATTCTTGTAGTAATCATACACACTCTTTTGGTCACATTTGCCACATTATAGCTTGCATCATTGACAGTACTGAGCTACAGACTTCATTGCTCTGACCACTGGAATCTAGTTGAGCTGTTGATATAGCCTGCTCTTCTATCTCCATGGCAGAAGACCTTTCTGTATATGCAGTACAATTCCACATGTCTTCCAGTGGTGGACACCTATTAGCTTTCACATAAAGTGAGCTGTTTATACCAGAGAAAATCATGGTCTTTTTTGCTAGTGAAGATCATGGTGTTTATAAACTTGTATGGTTTTACATAAACTATTCAAGAACCTACTCAAATAGATAAAGCTAGTAAAAAGCATTCCACCTTGGATTGGATATTATTAAATAACACCTCTCACTCATTCCAATCAGGTTGCTTTTCTGATGGTCTGAGCGATCACCTACCCACATTACTTATATGACAACACATATTCCCAACAAAACCTACTATGTTTAAACAACTCAGAAAAAAACCTAACTTTAATCTTGACAACTTCCTAACTGACCTACAAAGGTGCAATTGGACTCCACTCAAATACCTTGACCTAGATGATGCAGTGAACCACTTTAATAAATCTTTCTTAGATATATTAAATGCACATGCCCCTGTTAGAACCATCAGAATAAAATCAAACTATGTCCCCTTGGCTAAGCAGAGACACTAGGTCCCTTCTGCAAACTAGAGATAAAGCCTGGGAACTATGGTGTAAGACTAACACAGTAGTTTCTAAACAACAGTATCAAGAACTTACAATAATGCAAAAAAATAAAACAGGATAAAAAAAATTACATAACATTCAAAACACATATCAAAAAAACCCTCAAAAATTCTGGCCAGCTATAAACTCAATCCTTCACCCAGAAAAACCTACTACACCAAAGCCAAACATCCACAACAATTCTGATAGCATAGCTACCATTTTTAACAAACATTTTACTGAATCTATAATTGCCCTTTTCAAACAGCAAACTCCTACTCCTGATACCAAACCAGCCAAGTCTACAACTAGCAATGCCTCATTCTCTTTCTACCCAGTTCCTACAGCCACTATAAAAAACGACTACAGAAACTAAAACCTATTACACTTGCCATAGATAACTTACCCAGTGAATACCTCAAAACTGCAGCTGAATCTTTAGCCTTCCCAGTATCGATCCTTATAAATAGATCCATTCTCAAAACCAAGGTCCCTCAACTGTGGAAAATTTCCCATGTAATCCCACTTCATAAAGGTGGACCTTTCACAGAACTGACAAACTATCGGCCAATTGCTATTCTTTCACCTCTTTCTAAGCTACTCAAAAGGTGTACTCATCTCAAGGTCATGAAATTCTTACTAATCAATAAAATTGCAAACACTCACCATGGGTTTCGCCCATCACAGATGTTAGAAAAATATGTATTTAAACATGTATAAAGTGCTAGTTTAAAAGCAAGTAGTATATAATGCATTTTATTCTATTTACAATATGGCAATAAGAATGATTTTACATGTAGTTGCTTGAAGCTTTGGAGCTACAGTGTATTTGAACTCTGACCCTGGCAGTAGCTAGCCCAGCAAGCTTATGTTTCTCACTAATGATTATCTGCTGGGTCAGGAAAATTGAATGTATAAAGCATTGAATATTCTTATTCCTTCCTCTGAGATAATTGACCTTGTGAATGTATCAGAGATAAGACACATCTGCTAAAAGTAAAGTTGAAGAACAAAGAAGTGTATTGCCAGAGTGAACCGACCATTGTATTCGAGCCTGAGACCTTGGAAGAGTAACATTTAGTGAAAGACATTATAATGAACCAGGTGCTTTGCAAGGCTGTATTATTCCCATGGGAAAACTTTTAAAATGTATAACATCAGCTTTTTCTTATGAATAGAATATTGTAGACCATAGTGATGTAGGTGCCCTGTGACTAACCACGTCAGTAAGGTGGGCACAGCCTAAATGTAAGACTATATAAAATTGTGTACTTCCTGCATCATGTCAGACAAAACTCTGTACTTGTATGGTTTTTTGCCTCCTGGTGTACACTACTAAACTTTTCCATCTCTGCCTCCTGTGTTGTTATCATTTCTTTTATTTAACAGTTTGGTCCTCCTTGAACGGAATTCCCTTGGTAAGCTGCAGATCAGAGTGTATCGGTGGTTGAATACTGCGCAGGAGAAGTTACCAAAAGGGTTCTTCTTGAAGCACAAAGACCTCCGACTGAATTGTCGTCTTGAGAGGCTGGCCGCTTTCTGATCTGCGGCAAGAGCGGTCTCGAACTGGTCGACCCAGGAGGCTCAGGTAGGAAATATTTGCCTTTTTTCTGTTTTAGATCAGGGACTAGGTTACAGTAAATGTCATTGTCAGAGATTTGTTATACAGATCAGGGACAAAAGGAAATTACTGTATATTTTGTCAGAGATCAGAGAAACAGAATAAGGTAGGCAGTTATTCTAGATAAACTGTGTAAGGAACTGAAATACCACGTGGTGAAAAGGGTTACGTAACATTTTTTATAGAATGGGAAATCAGTGCACTAAAAAATCGCGAGATCCGCTAACTGATGACGCAAAATATATGCAATTACAACGGACTGATAATGTAAGGTATTATACAAAATGGGTTAATAAATACGGATTTGATGGTAAATTAAACAAGATTTCATTAGTTAAACTTTTAAAACAGCTTAAATCTGGAAGGTCAGGCAAAAAAACAACAGCAATTAGGCATTCCTCAAGCACACAGGTGGATTGAGGAAGTAAACCGAAGGGAACAGAAAATTAAAAATACAAAAACATTATTTTTAGACAAAGAGGATAATAATACAGTAATAGCGACGGCTCCTCCCCCTCCCCTCCAATGTCTTTTCAGGATATGAAGCAGGAGGACAAGCTGGTCCACCTCCACGTTATCCTGAAGTTACAAGAGTACTAAAACCATTTGTTAGAGATCCTATTGAAACTAGGTCCCGGACACGTAAAACACTAGGGGGCACAGACTTATATCAAATAGGGAAAAATACACTAGAAGAGAGTGAGGAAGAAATCTGTCCACTGATTGAGGTACCAAATCCTCAGGCAGGACAGGAAGGGCAGGACCCAACTCTTCTAGTATATAGACCATGGACACGGAAGATATTCGAAAGCTACAGAGGGAATCCCTCATCCAAAAGTTAATTACACAAAGTTTTTACAAGATTTACAAGGTATGAGACTAAGTTACCACTTAAATGGGGAAGAAGTAGAAAAGGTAGTTAGACAGATTGTGGGTCCAGACTGGCACATGATTTGTGGCACCTGGAATCCTCGTAATGCAGAGCTTAAACCACTCCCACATAGTGACGCAGAATTAGACAACAGATTCAAAGGTCTTACAGACGAATTTCTGAAAATGGAAACCTAGAGCAGATTGGACTTGCATTAATCAATGCATACAGCAAGAGAATGAAACTGTAGATGGGTACTATGGTAGATTATTGGAATGTTTCAATAACCATAGTGGTATGGCTATTCCTGAAAATCAGACACATGATACCTCATATGAACAGCAACTGAAAATGCGTTTTGAAAGGTTGCATTGCACCTATCAGTAGCTTTATTACAAAGCATATGATAGATCATCGAACAAGTAGGCTACAAGCCTTACTTGAATATGCCAGACATGCTGAAAGACACTTTAATAGTAAAAAGAAAAAGAAGACACAGGTCTTCACAGCTGAAGACGGAGCAGAGGTCTTTGTAGTACAGTCAGGTAAAAGGGTAAGAAAATACCCAGGAAATAGACAATCTGACAAAAGGTCAGAAGATTTTGAAGAGAGAAAAAAGAAAGGTGAGTGCTTTAAGTGCGGGAAGAAAGGACATTTAGCAAGGGATTGCAGGCTAAATAAAAAGGTGACTACAGAAAATAAAGGTGATGAGGACTGACTATATGATAGTGATGAAAATCAAAAATCATCAGGAAGAAAAACAAACAAAGGGCAAACGTAAATGTAGTGGAAGGAACAGAGGAAGTGCAGGCAGATGTAGAGGATGAAGAAAGTGAAATTTTAGATTTGGCATTACTGAGCTTGGAGCTCTATTTGGCAGACACAAAACCGGAAGTTACACTTCTGGTGGAAGGAAGGAAGTGAAATTCTTGTGTGACTCAGGAGCATCACGAACTTTGATACACCCTTCAAAGTTACCAGAATATTCTGAATCACCTGACTATATATTAGTGAAAGCAGCAAATGGACAGCTATATAGGGAGCCACTCTCCCATGATATAGCAATAACTGACCCTGTTTCAGGCATGACTCAGAAAAGTAAAATTGTAGTTTCTGCAAAATGTCTAGTAAACCTACTGGGAAGAGATCTTATGCAGATATTTGGCATAGCGGTAGTTCCCACTATGCAGGGTATGGAAGCACAAAGACAAATGGATACTTTTGTGGTGCGACGGAGGGTGAAACCTTTACTGGTACAGCCAGGACCTAGTTACTACTGGTCCAGGGCAGTAACCAGAGAACTGATGAATGTAGCCATCAGTAAGGCCCCTCCCTTGACACTGACCAACAGCATTTGTTACATTGTACTCTATACTACTGTAGCATGCCAGGACCTGATAAAGAATATGAGCAAGAATTGTTCAAAAATCCTGCTAACAGATTAGTATTACGAAACTTGTATTGGGATACTGAGGGAACAGTGTGGTAAGCTGTTCACTACCTCAGGAATTCATGACACTGTACAAATCTAATAGACTACCACATGTCAGCTTGACAAAAAATAAGGATGTGAGATGGGCAGACTTAGGAGAAAAAGTAACAAGATGGGAAAAACAAACTGATTTAGAATTATCAGAACAGGGAATACAAAAACCGAAATTGAATTGGCTAACACAGACACATCCAGCTGTACACTTACAAACTAGTGAAGACAGCTGATTAGCATTCTTATTAGAAGAAGAAGAAAAAGCCTTGTGTGATATACCAAACATTCTTTGGTCAACAGGTGAATCAGATGTAGGACTTATTCAAACAGCAGGACCAGTAACTATTACACCAAAATCAGCATTTAGACCACAAAAAAGACAATACCCCTTGAGGAAAGATGCAGAGCAAGGAATCAAGCCTATAATAGCAGCATTACTCAAGGAAGGAGTACTGGTAGAATCTCTTGATTCACCATGTAACACCCTCTATTTCCTGTTAAAAAGCAAGCGGGAATGGCGGATGGTACAGGATTTACAAGCAGTAAACAATGCAATAATACCCAGAGCACCTACGGTGCCAGACCCACACACTTTGTTGAATGATTTAAAACCACAACAAAAATATTTTACTGTGGTAGATATAAGCAATGCTTTCTTTTCAATACCTATACATCCTGATAGCCAGTATTGGTTTGCATTTACATTTCAGGGTAAAAGATATACCTATACTCGGCTACGGGATATTGTGAAAGTCCAACGATATTTGCACAAGAAATGGCAAGCAACCTGGCAGGGTTTACTCCACCAGGAGGTAGTCAGATTCTACTTTATGTAGATGACATCTTGCTAGCAGCCCCTACCCAACACCAATGCAGGGAAGATACAATAGCATTATTGAAATTTTTAGCAGCACAAGGACACAAAGTAAACAAAAGTAAGTTACAACTTTGGAGAAAACAGGTTAGATACCTAGGATATGTAATATCCAATGAGGGTAGAATACTAGACGAAGACAGAAAAACAGTGATTTTACAGGCACCCAAACCAGCAACCAAGAAGGAAATGATGTCCTTCTTGGGAACGACTAATTTTTGTCGAAGCTGGATATCAAACTATGCTTTAGAATCTGCTCCACTGGCTGATTTAATATATAAAACACCAATGGCAGCACAAGATGTATTACAATGGACACCTGAAGCAGAAGCAGCTTTCTGCAGACTAAAACAATTGATAGCTTCATCACAAGTTTTAGGACTTCCAAATTATCACAAAAGATTTTTTCAGACCGTAGATTGTAAGCAGGGATACATGACGTCAGTTTTGACGCAACAGCATGGGGATAAGCAATGCCCCATAGCTTACTATTCATCACAGTTAGATCCAGTGGCACGATCATTGCCTCACTGTGTGCAAGCAGTAGTCGCAGCTGCAATGGCAGTACAGGCTTCGGCCTCAGTGGTGTTGTTCCACCCTCTCACATTGAGAGTGCCTCATGCAGTCGCGATAATTTTACTGCAAGAGAAAATAGCATATCTATCTCCTGCTTGACATCTTTCATGTATGACCATACTGCTGAGCCAACCTCATATGGTAATTGAACGTTGTACAACATTAAATCCATCAACGTTACTTCCAACTCCTGTGGATGGCACACCACACAGTTGCCTGCAGGAAATTGAGCAAATAACTTTGCCCAGACAAGACCTTACTGATATACCCTTGGATGATGCCGAGGTGACATTTTATGTGGACGGTTCATGCAGAAAGGGTCCTACAGGGAAAAATCTAGTAGAGTATGCAGTAGTCACAGATACAGAGATTTTAGAAGCCCAACCCTTACAGCATAACCTGTCTGCTCAAGCAGCAGAACTGATAGCCTTGTACTCTAGCGAAAGATAAAGTGAACATATATACTGACAGTCAGTATGCTTTCTCACGGTGCATGTTTTGCACAACAATGGAAAAATAGGGAATGATAACATCTACTGGCAAACCGATTAATCATGCAACTTATTTTGAACTTGTTAGATTCCATTCAGTTACCTACTAAGGTAGCTATTTGTAAATGTTTAGCTCATACAAAACAACAGGATGCAATTTCAAAGGAAATGCAAAGCTGATGCAGCTGCAAAGCAAGCAGCCTCAGACTCAGAAATTTTACTTTTAACGAGGAATTACAACCCTCTGAGATTTTAGATTTAGAAATGTTAAAAACGATGCAGACATTAACTACAAAAGCTGAGAAACAAAAATGGGAGAAACGTGGTGCAATCCTGAAAATGGACTGTATATCTCCAAAGAAAAACCAATATTGCCGTCTAATTTATTTAGATATGCAGCTTTGTTGAGCCATGGGCAGTGCCATGTCTCAACAGGGGGGATGGTACAGTTAGTGAATCGAATATTCCAAACATACGGATTTACAAATTACACACAAAAATTTTGTGCAGCATGCCATGTCTGTAATAAACATCATGCACAAGGAGCATTCAAACCAAGCAAGGGAGTTTTCCTGTACCACCATATCCGTTCCATACTATCTGTATGGATTTCATAGAACTGAACAAATGTGAAGGGAAAAAATACTGTTTAGTAATTATAGACATGTTTTCCAAATGGGTAGAAGCTTTTCCAACTAAAAATCCGGATGCAGCAACAGTGGCAAAGGCCCTAATAAAAGAAATAATTTCTAGATTTGGCATACGAAAGAATCTATAGTGACAATGGGACACATTTTGTGAATCAGACGATTCACCAACTTGGGAGATACTTTGGGATCTCCTTGAAAATAATTGTGCCTACCAGCCACAGTGTGCAGGACTGGTGGAAAGGTGCAATTGAATTTTAAAAGACGAATTAAGGAAATTGATAGGAGATACACAGAAGAATTGGATTTGCTGTTTGCCTTTGGCACTGCTGAGCATGAGAACAGTTCCAAATGTAAAGGGTTTGACCCCTTTGAAGTGATATTTGGAAGGGCATATTATGTGCCACAGTGGAAAGCTCTCATGCTTGCAGAATTAGAGGCTGACAGCTCATTAGCTCGTAAGGAAAATGTTAACTAATAAAACTGTTTTGCAGTTGAACTCTTTTCAGATAAAAGACAGACCAGACCGTTGGAAGCAGTGCTGACCCGGGGTCCTGGGTTTGGTTGAAGGTCACGAAGAGGAAGATGGGCGAGTCCAAAGTGGGAAGGACCGTACCAGGTACTGTTGGCGGCGCCTACTGCAGTCAAAGTTGCTGAGAGGTCGTCCTGGGTCCACCTGGCGCACTGTAAACCGGTAAAGAATTTTCAGCTTGATAAACATTTTGTGACTGACACACAACAAAGGCAGGATGGCCAAGAAATGAGTAAAACACAGATCAACCCGAAGATATTGTTTAATCATCTTGCTAACCATGCATTTATTGACTATGATTGTGTTGACTTTCCTTTTGTTGTGGTTCTTCCTACATATAACCACACAAGTGAAAGTAGAGAAACGTGATGAACTGTCTATAGACTGGCATCCAAACTTTAACACATACCTAGCTATGAAGCGTGTATATGTAGAGACTATGAACATTTCAAATTGCTGGGTTTGTACTGCCATACCAACAGCATATGGAGGATTGTTGATGTCCGCTGTCCCCTTGGGAATAAATGAGACTTGGGAAAATTTACTTTTTGATACAGGTTCTGTAAAATCACAGGACAAAATTGCATTGTATTTGCCTATTACACAGAGGGGAATTGTATGTTTTTCAAAATGACACACTCCAAGTGGGTTGGAGTAACTGTAACATAACTGTATCTTATAAATGCTATATTAAAACTAAAGATAAAAGCACTATTTGTAGTACAAATTATGATTCATATTTGAGCTTTGAAGTGCAGAGAAATCCTGTCTTGCATAAACAATTGTCTGTTATAGACAAGAAAATGTTTCATTCAGAGCTAATCCGTATCAGTACCAAAGTAGAAAACTGTTATTTTATTTGTGGGAAAAAGCATACAAATGGCTACCTGAGAATTGGTCCGGCAGTTGTTTTGGGTTATCTGGTTCCAGCTATAAGGCATACTGCAGAATTACCTCTAGGTAAGATACGAAATGTAAGAGATGTAGCCCTGAAGATCCTATCGGAAAACCTGTAAATCCAATGGGAAAATCAAGCTGGTTGGAAGAACCATCATTCCGTGAAAGATAAAGAAAAATTGACTCATATGGACTTAAGTGACAGTGTTATATCCTGGGCTGGGATATTTCCAGCATATGGAGCAGTCAAATCGATCTGGGAGTTGAGAAAACAGTAATGAGTAACTTTTTCTGCTCTCGAACTAGTGACAGACGAACTGAATGCAATGAGAACTGTTGTGCTACAAATCTATCAATGGCTCGACTTCAGAGGTGGTACTTGTGCGCTTATCAAAGAAGAATGTACGGACAGTAATGACCACCTAGAGGTAATACAGCAGGTATCGGCCATGACTGAACCAGGCCCAAACCCACTGGAACTTTTTCCAGAGTTTATTTGGTGGGTGGGGTTCTATCCTAATGAATATTTTGATTGCTATTTGTGTTGGTCTGCTCCTATTAGGATTCCTGTATGAAAAGATTAGTCAAAGATTTTGTTGATATATCTGTAACTGAAACTTTGTACCAAGACATTGAATTGAAACTATTGATTCCAGATGAAACTTGTTCCGAAATATAAACTAAATGACTTGCCTAGTTAAAAGTCCTTAAAGGAGAAGGCTAGGAGCGATATAACATTGTTTATGTTTCTGAATAGAATAAAAAGTATTAAAAGGAGGAAATGTTAGAAAATATGTATTTAAACATGTATAAAGTGCTAGTTTAAAAGCAAGTAGTATATAATGCATTTTATTCTATTTACAATATGGCAATAAGAATGATTTTACATGTAGTTGCTTGAAGCTTTGGAGCTGCAGTGTATTTGAACTCTGACCCTGGCAGTAGCTAGCCCAGCAAGCTTATGTTTCTCACTAATGATTATCTGCTGGGTCAGGAAAATTGAATGTATAAAGCATTGAATATTCTTATTCCTTCCTCTGAGATAATTGACCTTGTGAATGTATCAGAGATAAGACACATCTGCTAAAAGTAAAGTTGCGAGAAGAACAAAGAAGTGTATTGCCAGAGTGAACCGACCATTGTATTCGAGCTAGCCTGAGACCTTGGAAGAGTAACATTTACAGAAAGACATTATAATGAACCAGGTGCTTTGCAAGGCTGTATTATTCCCATGGGAAAACTTTTAAAATGTATAACATCAGCTTTTTCTTATGAATAGAATATTGTAGACCATAGTGATGTAGGTGCCCTGTGACTAACCACGTCAGTAAGGTGGGCACAGCCTAAATGTAAGACTATATAAAATTGTGTACTTCCTGCATCATGTCAGACAAAACTCTGTACTTGTATGGTTTTTTGCCTCCTGGTGTACACTAGTAAACTTTTGCATCTGAGCCTCCTGTGTTGTTATCATTTGTTTTTATTTAACAACAGAGTACCACTACAGATCTCTTATCCTTCACTAATACCATAAACCATCACAGGAATAACATCAACATTGTATCTGCCATCTTTCTAGCTTTTGATATAGTCTCCCATTCCAAACTAATAGATGTACTAACTGAACAATCCTTCTCACCATCTGCCACAGCACGGTTTCATAACTATTTATCTGGCTGTCAACAATATGTTCTATGGCAGGGAGACCTATCTCCACGCCTTCCTTTTTCCACTGGTGTCTGCCAAGGATCTATCTTGGGCCCTGTCCTTTTCTCCCTCTTTACTAATAATCTACACACAGCTACTCCACATGGTTCTATAATAAAGTATGCAGATGATTCAACACTTATCTGTGCTGCCACTTCTCTATCAACTCTTCATTCTCAAACACAGGAATTCTTCACTTCTGTTGAAGCATGGTTAGCCAATGCCCATTTAATCCTGAACCCAAACAAAACTAAATGATTACTCTTCCAACCTAACAATACATCTATTGCATGCCCAACATTTAACATAATAGCCAAAGATAATACTGTGATCTCCCCGACAACTCATACAAAGCTTCTTGGAGTGGAAATAGATAATACCCTAAAATTTGACGTGCATGTTTCCCTAACTAAAAAAAAAGTCCATAAGAAAATTGGAAGTCTATATAGGCACAAAAGGTTCCTGACCGCAATGGCCAGAATTACATTAGCACAAACCCATCTGCTCTCCATTCTACTATATGCCTCTCCAATTTTAACTAATCTAAGGAAAACTGACTTATCTAAGCTAGAAGCATGTGATAATAACATTGCTAGGTTTGCATCTGACTGCCCATATAGAGCACATCATTGTACAGCTTTAAGGATACTAGACTGGCTTGAGCTTCCCGACATTATTCTTTACAACCAACTCTCTCAAACTCACAAAATTGTAACACAATCAACTAGAACACCTGCACTACAAAATCTCATCCTTCCTTACAGTTCCAGCAGACCACTTTGCTCTAACAACAAGAACTTACTCACCATCTCCAAGGCCAACAACACTGCAGGAGAATCTTTATTTTCCAACTATATATCTCGTATATGGAACTCCCTTCCTAACTCCATTTTCTAAATCTCATCCACTAAACACTTTGTCATCATTTAAAGCTTATCTAACAAATAAGTCGCTATGTCCCTGTACTAAATCCACATGAGTGCTCTGATACACCACAGTATACTCAAAACATATCCAACTTCTCCCCCGGTGTTTAATCCTTTGTTCCTACTGACCTCTCTTAACATTATATCTTGACATAAATCATGCCTACAAATAGTACTAGCTATGTTCAAAGCCTAGGTTTTGTTGTCAAGATGTAATAAATTTGTATGCTCTTATGTATACTATATTATGTTTACTTTATACCTTTGATTATTGTAATGTGTGCATGAAATTTTACTGTTACTCATGGAGCTTTTCTCCCTTGGCCTTTGCTGAAAAAGGACCTGTGTCCAGTCGGACTTTCCCGGTAAATAAAGGTTAAATAAATAAAATAAGATAAATAAATAATGGCATGCAGTGCTTGAAACAAAGCCTGTCTTTATGTAAGTGAAGTGACTGCCTAGTTATATTCATTTTAATGGTGCAGACAATGTGAACATTTTTGGCGAGGAAATATATAACCTTTTTCAACATGAAAAGAAGATTAGGCAGCTAGCTCATTCTCATTCAAATGGATGAAATTCATACATATGGAGGAAATTATCTCTGTTGAAAAGACAATAAAAAGTTATTGTTGAGTGTAGTGGATTATTTTTTTCCATTAATATAGATGCCGTGCATTTTATTATTAACTACTCTAATTAAAGTGAATGGGGTTAGGGAAAAATATAATTCTGAATGGGACAAAAGTTTCCAAGATATGTGGAATACATTTTTAGCACTCAGTATTTATGTGTGCTGTGTAAATGAGGTTTGGAAACAAACCAATTTGTCCAGGGACATCTTCAGATGGGGGTTTAGATAGAGATAGTAGTGGGAATTAAAGAGGGTAGGGGAAGTAAGATGGGGTGAGGAAAGGGTTAAATGGGAATGATGGATGATTGGGAGGAAATGTGATAAGGGTAGAAGGGACTTAATAGTTTTTTTGTAAGTATAACTGGGTAAGTAATCACATTTCGGTATGAACTTGCTAAGGCAAAGGTTATGTCTGAGATGACCTGTAGGTATTCCTGGAGACTGGGGTAGGCCTCGTGATATTGGTTGATTAGCTGCAGGGGATAGGTTGTTTGTATATGTAAATATAGCTACATATATATTTTTTTTGTCTTATTTTCCTCTCTTCTTCGGTTAGGGATAGATGATCTTAGGGATAGGGGATGGGACACTGTTGTTTGGTGAGGTTTTGTTATTTACACACACACACACACATATATATATAAAAGAGAGGAGAAACAGCACCACGTTTGACAATTTCTAAAGTTATAGTTCCAGCAAGGGGCTTGTGTGTTATTAACAGTGGCCATTATCATTGGTTGGTGGTTTATGTCGATTCTTAGAGATGAGCTCCATTTCCATGCTCACGACTGGGGTTTGGGATTCATTGGTTGTGGTGGTAGGCTACTGTGGCCATTTTGTATGTATTTTTCTCAACAACAGCAGTGCAGTGGATGGCTTTCCATGGGTTCCAGGTGAAGTAGAGTAACGACTGCCTTCACGCATGCACTGTAAGAATGTGTGCTGTATAGATCGCACAAGATTTGTATAATTGGAAGAATTTTTTTTTTTAATTTAATATGGTGGTAGATAAATGTATTCCCTTATTATGTGTTTAGGTGTGCAGTGGGAGATCAGGTAAAGGAATAAACGTAATAGTAGTCACTTGCTAGAGACCAGATGAACTATTCTTCCCAAGCGTACACGGTTTGAAGGTCTGCTATAAAAAATGTATTTATTTAACAGATGGATGATGTGGTGCTGACTGCCAGTGGAGCATGGCCATGCTATTCAGCTGTGGAGCTTTTTGCAAAGGGTCAGATTTTGCTTAGTATTTTGAGCTGCTGCCCATCTACTTGTGGCTACAGAAGGTTGTCCATGTTCTGTCACTGAGAGGTTGAGAGGGGGTTTTGCCTCCACTGGCATAGTGTTATTGCTAATGTTTTATTATTTTTTTTCTTGCACAGGTAAAATGCATTGAAATTTGGGTTGCTATGGTCTGTTGAGATTCTGGTTGGTGTGCGGTCAGCTGTGCAGGTGTTTTGACAGGTTGGTTTCAAATTGTGCAAGATCAAGGAGACAGTGATGACAGGCATTTGCTTTTCAGTCATGCTTGTCGAAAGATTCATGCTAATGTGGCCGGTGGTTCTCTGGGCTTTCCGGGTTTGGGGAATTTAGATATTTCTTCAGATATGTGGTATCATCCAATTGCCTGGGTGACAAAGCCTTGATTCTGATGAAACAAGCATATGTGGAAGCTTTTAGAATGCTGTATTAAAAAAAAAAGAAAAAATATAGAAAGAAGCTGAGTTGGCACTGTACGAGTTTCAGAGGGATGGAAGTAATGTTACATGAAAGTAGAACAGGTTTATTCAGAGATTATAGTCTTGCATTTGTTCAAAAACACAAGGGCAATGACAAATTTCAAAATGCTGTTTGCTAAGAAATGAGAAACAAGATAGTAAAGTCTAAAGGGGCATGGTGCAAATAAATACTATGAAAATGTTCACAGACTGCATGTTATGACTGTAGAAATTAATGCTATTACAGCAAACAATTTACAGTATCTTATGACTATAAATTCTGTCACAAAATGCAATTACTGAAGTTGTTTTCCACTGATCTCTTTGTAAGGATATTAATAAATGGATCACACGTTTTTTGTATATGGTATACTAAATTAAAGCCTGCAAAAATGTTTGATAACAAAATCATCCAGCTTTTGCTGACTTATTTATTTATTTTATTTATTTATTTATCATTTGTTGACCGGGAAAGTCCGACTAGGTTCCACAGAGCCTGTTTTCAGCGGTGGCCCGGGGAGAAATGCTCCAGATATTGGTACCAGTTTTACATTTTATTTTATCTACCACAGTGCTATATATTTGTATGATGTCCTACTGTTTTTTGTAAGTTACTTATATTTAAATGAAAATATGCAGCTAAAGGCGGTTTTTCAGTTGTCCCTATTTTGGGGCCATTACCCTTTTTTCTTGTGACCATAATTGTGGTTTTCTTTCACGCAGGTGGTGGTGTTAACAGTGGGAGAAGGAGTTTTGCCGCAGCTATGGTTTTGTTGGGGAAGGTTTGAGAGAGTGGGTGTGTTTTGCCGGTTGTGAGTCACCAGTGAAAACTTCCTGTCAGTCACGCATGCATTGTGCGGCGATAATGGCTGTGGGGAAGGGTTATATCCAGACTTTTGCAGAATGTCCAGAATTTTGACTGATATTTTCATTTTGTTTCTCATAAATCATGATTCTGCCAATTAGTTGGCACTTGAAATATTGGCAGGCATTTTGTGAACATGTGAAAAATCTCACACTTGTGGTGGGTGAATGAGGGGCCCATTATATATGTTTATGCAATTTTGAGAATTGAGTGTTTAAATATGTACTTGGTAAATTGTGTGTTTGTCGGTTGAGTGTATCTTTATTGTAAGCTGGTATAATAGGTCATAAGGTAAGGAAATAGGAGAAGTAAGTCAGAGACCATGCTTAGATAAATCATCATTATAATAATCTATAGATAGAAGCATAGTAAAGTGAGGTTTATAGGTCACAGTGAGGCAGATTTAGGAGATTGTGCAGCATGTGATGCAAAATAATGATATGAACAATAGAGTAGCAGATTCAAATGAGTTCTAAATATACAGAATACAAACTATTGGCAATGGATAGCAAGTGACTGGGGTATTGCTATGGATATGGAAAGACAGGAGTGAAGAGAACTATGAAGATGTTAGTAAAATTATCCTGAAAGGAAGGAGTGTGTTAATAAAGCAGGCGAGAATATGAGGGAGGGAGGGAAAGGTTTAAGAAACATACGAACTGGTTCAGGACTGGCTATATGTGTTATATGTGCTGATGGGAGAGGTTTAAACATAGTTTGGAGCTGTACAGGATTGGCTATATGTGGCATTGGTTTCTTGTGTAAGATATGTGGTCAGTGATAGAGATGGAAAGTGGAAGGGTGGAGTCAACATACATGTAGAGTAAGGGGGGCTGGGAATTGTGGTGCAGCTGGAGAGAGGAGCAAGCACAAGGAAAATTCCATGTCATGCTATCCTATAGAAGTAGGTCAAAATCAGTCCACACATGTAGAAAAGCAGTAGATTTCTATTTATGGCCACAAATATGTGAAAGTTGTTAAGAGACTTTAGATGAATTCTTACAGGCAGACGAAGACTGACTTACCATCAATGGCCTGCCACTCTGGTGGTGTAGAGAATTAAAGTCCTGACTGTAGCCCAGCCAACCCAGGTTCCATTAGTACCTGGAGTAACAAGGAGAGATGGGCATATTTAATGTGGGAGGTGGTTACATGAGCATTCCCTATGGTAATCCTTGATGGAGACTGGGAAATTTACTCTGAAGTGTGAACTCCAGAGAGGAAATGGTGGTGAGCAAGGCTGAAGTGCTACAGAGGCAGGGTGATATGCCACTGCATGTGTGTGTGTGGTTTTTTTTGGGGAGAATGACGGGTTGAGTGAAGATGGTGGCTTTTCCGTGGTGGCGAGTGCCACTACTATGTGCATGCTTCTCATCTGCAACTTGTGCTAGGTTTTGCTAATGTTATGGGGGGTTAGGTTAATTATAGCCTACCCTTTTAACACAGATGGTGTCACAGGCTCTGTAATTTGTTGTGCTGGCAGATGTATGGCATGGTTTAGTTGTCTTTATCCTGATTATTGTCTTTCCTTCCATCTTCATAATGAGGAATGCTGCCACTTATAATGTGGTACAAATGGGTGAAAGGTGGAGCACTTTCCAATGACTCACTAACAACTTTAGCTAGGATGTTCATAGGATGGTTAAGTGTAATAATTTTAATTATGGAACAAGCCTTTTAAGAAATAATGATCCAGTTCTAGTTATCATTGATATCAGTTAAATTGCTAACATGGAATGTGTGATGGACTTGTAAAGCTTCAAGGAGCATGAACTTTTATCAGATGGGGAAGATTGTCATTAAGTTTTGCAGCTTGATATGTAAAATAAGTGAGTGCTTATTGGATCAGGGTGAGCGAGGCACATTGCCCTAGTTAACAGTTACATGGTTGGTTAATCTGTGATGAATCTCAACTATACTATGTTCATGTTGTGATTAATAAAAAATATTGGTTAATGAAGTTATGTGTACGGAAGTTTAATAAATGCTGTCAAACATCATTTGGTGCGGTGTGTTTATTACAGGGAATGGGAAAAATGGTCATTTAGATCATCTTATTGATATGAGACCTTAGCTGTCATTTAGTCCGTTCTAAACAAAAAAAATGTCTGGAAACATTCTACTTGTTATGGAATATCTGCCTGTTCACTGTTAATGGCAGGGATGTCAGTAAAGATAAAGGATTCTGAGTGGTAAGACCACTATGTCTATGCATCTCATTTGTGAGGATGTAGTGAGATAACCTGCATATGGGAAACTGCAATCCTTTGGTTTTCTGCACTAAATGAGATTTTGTTCTACCTTTCAGCAATTACTTGCATTAGAAAGACAATTCTTTCGAACCAAAAAATAATAATGCATTTTATTCCGACTATGGATAAGAATGATGCCTCATTTCATAGTTCATTCTGGTACTGTTAGTGCTTTTTCCTCTGTTGAATTCATTTAATATCAGTAGATTCCCTGTTTCTCCATTCATTGTTATATGTTGTAAAATTCAGTCAATAACAGCAATGCTATTTGTGTGGCATAATGTTCTCAGGGAATGCAGTGTAGTTATTTTTCTTCTAGCTCAAATACTGCTCAGGACCAGTGCCTTCCCCTCCTCAGACACTTGTACAACTAGCTCAGTCATATTCATTTGTATGTCCCCATGGCTACAGCACCTTAGGTCACTCACTGTCACGTGGATTACTGTTGGGCCATAATCATATTTGTCCAGATGGAAGGGTCTAACAGCCCTTCTTATGTCCTGGATCCTGTTGCCAGAAAGACAGTTAACTTTCACATTATTCTTATGCGGCCTGGTGAGGGTCGTGCCTGTTAACATAGTCATCTATTAATAAACAATTACCATGGTTAGATGCAGTCTCAGTGGGCCATAAGGTCTTAGAGTCTGCACTCTTGTGACTCTTAGAAGTAGGTGCTCTGGCTGTGGCTGTGAAAGGTGAAGGTGTTGTGTGAGTGTGTGTGTGTGCGTGCGTGTATGTCTGAGGTTTCTTAGTTTTTAGCCTAGGAGTCTTAGGCAGTGTTCTCTTAACAATCTCAATTTAAGCCAATTTAATGGAAGTGCACCATGTTGTGTTTGTGTGTGTGTGTGTGTGTGTGTGTGTGTGTGTGTGTGTGTGTGTGTGTGTGTGTGTGTGTGTGTGTGTGTGTGTGTGTGTGTGTGTGTGTGTGTGTGTGTGTGTGCATGTAAGTTATCATTACTGAATGCATTCTGAGGTGAGAAGGTAGTATCCAAGTAAAGTAAATGCTTATATCGCTCACATATTAAATCATTTAGAGGTACTTTTAAAGAGTTTCTGTTAAGCACAAGGCAGTTATTACACTGCCTAGTACTACCAGTCTGATTACAGAAGGGAAAAAGGCTGATTGAAATTCCATATTCTCCAGTGCAAATGAAGGGGTATAACAAAACAGGATAGGTTAATAACTTACTGTTGGTCTAAGACAGAGGAGGATAACTGGGTTAGAAAATGGTGATAACACAGGATGAGGCTAAAGGATATGAACCATATTGTTTGTGTTTTATGGCTTTTAGGGGTTGCCACAGTGGAACTCCGGTCCACTAATGATTGGCAGTAGATTTTTACGTGCTGAGTTGCCAGCCCTGATGCACAACCTTCAACGAAGGTATGCCCATTCATGCAGGTCTCCACACAGAAGATGCTCTAGCTGAGAATCGAACAGTACATCTTACTGTGCGGCGACAACGCTACCGCAGCACCACCACAACATAAGGCTAAAGGATATAAGAACATGAATTGGAGCTACTACAATATTCACAGGTACAAAAAAGAAATGCAAAAGTAACAAAAATACATAGGACCAGTAAGGTAATCAATAATTATAAATCACATTTCATTACCATGTAGGTGAATATGATCTCTACTTACCTAGTAAAAACAATAAGCAACAGTCTAACCCAATGGGTCAGGGTACACTAACAATATTAGGTACGGATAATCTAAATGTTGTGTTTCAAGTGCTGTAACAGTAAAGCAAGTAGTTTCCCTGCAGAGTCAGTATACCAGTCAGTAAAGTAATGAATATACTGTATATCACATGGGTAACCCTGTACTCTCTAATGCAGTACTTCAAAACCGTAGCTTTAAATGCAATGACACTACAGTAATCAGTAACAAGCAGTAATGCAACAATGCTAATGATTATAAAGTACAGTCAGTAACTGAAATAATAAGCTAATTTGTTTGTAGTGCATGGAGCATGGTGATTATGCTCTAGTTACCTAATCAGTTAAGGAGTACTGTAGCACAAGAAACTATCTTAACAAATCTTAATCACCCCTGCTTAAGTTGTTAAGGTCAGGATTTGTGTTAGTCAGTCAAATCTGACATTGCTGACTAGCAGACGACAGCGAAGATTTATTTCTCCTTACTCTCTCTGCTGGTAATGGGCTGCTGACTTCCTCTTATAAAATTAGAAAGTTAACAGAATAACAGGATTTGTGTTTACCTGCATTTTCTGAGGGAAAGAAAGTGTGGAACACAAGTGTATGTTACTATCTGGTGTCTTCAATACTCAATGATTTGTTATAAAGCCAAAGATTTTATGAGGAACAAACTGAAAATATGAGGTAAAAATCTGGACTCTCGGCAAAAATCTGGACAGTTGAGAGGCATGGAAGGTGATTATACACATAAGATACTAGAGCCGCACTGTCTTTCTGACAGACTACACCAAGTCCTTTATGGCTTTAAATGCCGTCAGAGCACTTATTGCTTTTTTTCTATAGCTAGTAGAACATGGGGCAGATAAAGCTACATGTAGTACAAATAATTATGATCAGGTCTTTGATCATAACACTTAATTATATGTTCTCAACATGGATGCTAAGATTCACCTCTCAAGCTTTGCTCTCAAGGGAAATTTCTTGGCATCTCTGTCTCAAACGCATAGTTAGTGAGTTACAATCAAAGACATGATAATAATCCTCTTCATTATACACCTAGAGTTAGCAACAGACAACACTGTAGTATTATCTTAGATATGGTCTATAGTGAGCAACAGTAACAAAGCAACAAAGTTAAATAGTCTAAAATTATTTAAACTTAATGTCACTAGTCAGCAAAGCAAAAGTGAATAACAGTACAGTGCAAACAACAGTGCAATAGAATCTGTGCACTGAACTCACATTTCATTCTGTTTTGCACAGCTGCTGGAACATTCAGAAAAGGTTTCCACTATACCATCGGGCTAAACTTTTAAAGTAAACACGTTTGTTGTTTGTCTTTTCCCGGTAAGGGGTCGCCACAGCGGAACTCCAGTCTGCTAATGATTGGCAGTAGATTTTTATGAAATGCCGAGGTGCCAGCTCGATGCCCAACCTTCAATGAAGGCACGCCCATTTACATACGCATGCCTTTCGAACGCCACCCAACCGTGGGGAGAACATGCAGACTCCACACAGAAGGCACTCCCAAGCCATGCCGAGAATCGAACGGGAGAACCTCTTGCTGTGAGGTAACAATGCTACCGCCGTACCACCGCGGCATAAGTATCATAGTAAAATGGAATTTACAATTAATATCTTTTAATATAAGATGCACAAACACAATGACATGTTTACCAAGTTCATAACAAATGAGAAATGGTGCAATTAGATTTTTATTCCAAGTATGTTCTAGGTGCTCTGATTTTATATTTTACATATATTACTTCTTTACACAACAAATGCAGTAAAACAAATTGAATTAACTGAAGCACATGACAGAATATTTATTAACATTAATCTTAAGACTTCTGTCTTTATCTTACAGCATGCATTTTTAAAATCAATCTGTAATTTGCCCCTTTTGTTTATTACAAGTAACAGAATGCTGATAATTCTCCATACTATGAGATTACACAAATTTGTTATTATAAACTGTTTCTTCAATCTATCTTTGTGATATTCTACAAGCTGGAAGGAATTGCAGTGTGTCAAAATAGGCAAAAGAAAGGGTTCATCACATCTATTCTCTGTAACTGCATGTGGTAGAATATTTATTTATTATTTGTATTTTATTTAACATTTGTTTACTGGGAAAGTCCGACTGGACACAGGTCCTTTTTCAGCAGAGGCCCATGGAGAAAAGCTCCATGAGTAACAGTGAATTTTAATACACACATTACAATAACCAATAAAGTATAAAGTAAACAAAATGTAGTCTACATAAGAAAATCAAATTTGTTACATTTTGACAACAAAACCTAGGCTTTGAACATAGCTAGTACTATTTGTAAAGTATGACTTATGTCAAGATATAAGGTTAAGACAGGTTGGTAGGAATAAAGGATTAAACACCGGGGAAGAAGTTGGATATAGTTGGGGTATAGTGTGATGTATCAGAGCATTCATGAGGGGTTAGTACAGGAACATAGCCACTTATTTTTTTTAGATAATGTTTAAGGGATGGCTTAAAGTGGTTAGTGGATGAGATTGAGAGAATGGAGTTAAGAAGGGAGTTCCATATACGAGTTATAGCTGGAAAATTAAGATTCTCCTGCAGTGTTATTGGTCTTGGATAAGGTGAGTAAGTTCTTATTGTTAGAGTGAAATGGTCTGCTGTAACTGTAAGGAAGGATGATATTTTGTAATGCAGGGGTTCTGGTTGGTTGTGTTACAATTTTGTGACTTAGAGAGAGTTGGTTGTAAAGTATAATGTTGGGAAGGTCAAGCCAGTCTAGTATCCTTAAAGCTGTACAATTATGTGTTCTGTATGGGCAGTTAGATGCAAACTTAGCAAATTTATTATAACATGCTTCTAGCTTAGATAAGTCAGTTTTCCTAAGATTAGTTAAAATTGGAGAGGCATATAGTAGAGTGGAGAGCAGATGCATTTCTGCTAATGTAATTTTGGCCATTTTGGTCAGGAACCTTTTGTGCCTATATAGACTTCCAAGGTTCTTATGGACTTTTTTATTGTTAGAGAGACATATAAGTCAAATTTTTGGTTATTGTCTATTTCCACTCCAAGAAGCTTTGTATGGGTTGTCGGGGCGATTACAGTATTGTTTTTGGCAATTATGTAAAATGTTGGGCATGAGGCAGATGTCTTGTTAGGTTGGAAGAGTAATAAATTGGGTGGCACAGTGGTGCAGCGGTTAACGTTGTCGCTTCACAGCAAGAGGTTCTCCAGCTCGATTCTCGGCTGGGGTGCCTTCTGTGTGGAGTTTGCATGTTCTCCCTGTGTTCGTGTTGGTTTCCTCCGGGTACTCCGGTTTCCTCCCACATTCCAAAGACATGCATCTGGAGCGTTTCTCCACGGGCTTCTGCTGAAAACAGTCTCTGTGGAACCTAGTCGGACATTCCCGGTCAACAAATGTTAAATAAATAAATAAAAATAAATAAAAAAATTTAGTTTTGTTTGGGTTCAGGAATAGATGGGCATTGGCTAACCATGTTTCAACAGAAGTGAAAGATTCCTGTGTTTGAGAATGAAGAGCTGATAGAGAATTGGCAGCACAGATAAGTGTTGAATCATCTGCATACTGTATTATAGAACCATATGGAGTGGCTGTTTGTATTATTAGTAAAGAGGGAGAAAAGTAGAGGGCCTAAGACAGATCATTGGGGGACACCAATTGATAAAGGAAGGCGTGGGGATAGGCCACCATGCCATAGAACAGATTGTTGATGGCCAGATAAATAGTTATGAAACCAAGCTGTGGCAGATGGTGAGAAGGATAGTTCAGTTAGCACATCTATTAGTTTGGAATGGGAGACCATATCAAAAGCTTTTGATAGGTCTAGGAAGATGGCAGAAAGTTGTTGTTATTCCTGTTATGGTTTATGGTATTAGTGAAGGATAAGAGAGATGTAATGGTACTAAGTGATGGGCGAAACCCTTGCTGAGTGATTGAGAGAAGGCTATTTATTAGTAAGAATTTCATGACCTGGAGATGAATACTCCTTTTGAGTAGCTTAGAAAAAGATGAAAGAATAGCAATTGGTTGATAGTTTGTCAGTTCTGTGGAAGGTCCCCTTTATGAAGTGGGATTACAAGGGAAATGCTCCACAGTTGAGGGACATTGGTTTCAATCCATCTATATCTATGTCTATGTCTATAGATTTGAAAATTAAAAAAAATATTCTAATCTACTGATTTTAATATTTTTCATTGAAGGTGCTAGGAGAATTTCAACTGTACTGAGTTTACCTAGATTGCACAATGCAGGATTTTACATGAATCCTAAAATTCTCAGAACAACATGACTAGCTCACTGAAACACATCTCACTGAACAATCAGACACATATACACACACACACACACACACACACACACACACACACACACACACACACACACACACACACACACACACAGACTAATAAGCACATTAATACAAATCAGAAAGACATACATCACTTCCAGATGCAGGGACCTTTGCTTTTCAATGCAGGTCTTAGTAGGTAAAAAACAATAGAGTGCAATGTGGCTTATATAAAATGAAAATAAAAAAAGAAAGAAAAAGCATATCTCTAATTTCAATTTTCAAAATAGCATTCAATGAAATATACTTTAGAAAACTACTACATTCCCTGTTTTCAACTCTATATAACATAAAGAGCCTTTGGTAATACAAGTGTCCGTGTGTGTGTGTGTGTGTGTGTGTGTGTGTGTGTGTGCATGTGTGTGTGTGTGTGTGTGTGTGTGTGTGTGGACACACACACACACCTGCACACACATATACATATATATATATATATATATATATATATATATATATATATATATGCACATACATAAACACATGCTTATATATTGAAAGGTCTAGAGAGTGACAAGTAAAATATATTGCATATTTTGAATTGTAAGCTTACTCAAAGAGATATGTGATATAATAAGTGTCTTAATTCTAACCCACAAGACATTTCTTTTACTAATAAGCCCACCCTGACATACTACATTTATTTATTTATGGACACATTCTTTTTAGTTTTGATTGCTGCTTCCCTTCCATTTCAAGGAGATGCAGTAACTTCAAAGTTGACCTTTTGAAAAGGAATTTTAAGTTATGAAGTTTTTTTTTCTTGTTTTCTTTTTTTTTTTTTTTTGGTATGTATGGGTTGTCTTATGGGTAGTTTTCTACTGTTGTTCTGAACATGATTTTATTTTTCTTTAACATTACTGATATTTTTGTGATATTGGTTTAGTATGAAATGAGAGTTGCATTTGAATTGATTAGGATAGTTTAGTTATGTATGTTATTTTGTTTAATGTGATTACAGTATTTTTTTTTTCGAAAAATAAATCAATCTAAAAAAGATTAAGACAAAAATAATAAATAACAACCTAAAAAAAATTATCCGTACCTCCTGCAAACCATGCTAGCTAAATATACCAGCTCTATGGTCACACAACAGAGGGAAAAGAACAAATTCCCATTCGACACTTTACTACAATCTTGCACACAAAGACAGGCAATCAAAAAATTATGTATCTTAACAGAGAAAAAGCAAGGTCAATATTTTAAATGTTCATCCAAATGAACTCGGACCATATCTATGTCCATGTCTATGTCTATGGTTACATCTGTGTCTAGATCTATATGTGAGCCTTATGTGTGACAATACAACTTGTCGACTATCATTTTATCTAATCACAAGTCATCAAAAATGTTATCTAATCATATTTTATCTAATGATATTATTTAATACATTTACAAGTAATATACTAGTTCAACTTTGATAATAAAGAAAGCTTATGACTTTTTGATCCCCAGCATAAGCTTTCTTAAAAATTGATAAATTATATTGCAGTTTGCTTTATGACAGTGTGTTGGATTGTGCAAGCTGATGGTGCACTTCTAGTGTTTTTTCCCTTTCTTCTACTGTAGTGCACTGATGTTGTTATATATAAGTTAAGGAGTGAGGGGGACACATCCCCAAATTTTCTGTTGTTCTTTTTTAGTTTTTCTGGTTTAGATTAAGTGAGTTTAGATAAGTTGTATTCAATAAGTTGAGTTTCAATATTTAGCAGTTTAAATTAAAAGCTAGACACCTATATATAGACAGATAGCTGGGAGCTGGTGCTTTGTATAATATGCTATATTATAGGAAATGGAAAAAACACAGATTACAAAATATATTCTGTAGATTTAAAACACAAGTAATTATGCCTGTACATATACAGAAATATAATCATGTATATATCTAAATCTATATCTATACAGATAGATAAATATAGATATAAATATAGATATGGATATAGATGCATAGATATATAGGTATTACTCTAGTGCACACCACATTCCATTCATATATTTTTCAATCTGGGAAACTTTTTTGTTTTATGTTTATTATTAGTATAATGCAGGTAAGAGAAAACAGCAAGTGTAAATTATGGGAAGTTAAAAACTCATATTTTTGCACTTATTTATTTGTAGAGAATGGCGTACAAGTATAAAAAATAGCATACACTTTATAGAATGTTGCATATGCACAACTTTGCAGTCGTAATACCCTGTCATCATGTTAATTGCTTGGATAAAACTTCTGCTGTTTCAATTGACCTTCAAACTAATCTGTAATCGTTATTGCCACTGGCTATTGTGCAGAATTTATATTAATTCTTCCCACCATGACCTTAGGGATTACCACTGATAGATCACTCACTTTGCAAAGACATTTTAGCAAAATGAACTGTGGGAGCAAAAAAAAAAAAAAAAGATTCTATAAAGTAGTACCTGCATATTGGAATCATTTATCTCAAAGCATTAGAAATGTGGCAGATTATTCTATAGTTCTGTCTAGCTCATGTCTTACAGGATTCATCAATCATATGTCTTGTGACCCTAGGCATTTGCTTATAAGCTACACAATTAATTATAAGTTAATAATCTAATGAATTTTTCTTCTTCTCTCGATTAACATATTTGCCTAGTATTTTCTATCTAAACTGTCTACACATATTACTCTCTCTGGAGTTAGTACCTATGCTGTTAAATGCATCTATCATGTACTATATCATGAAGTTACTCTGAATTGTATATTATAAATTAGAAAATATATTTTTTTATTTTAATGCATTGCTACTTTTCCTTGTATATAACTTAATGCTAACCAAATTTCTCAAACATATTGTTTCTGCATTCTCAAAATAGTGTACTTTTGCCTTGTAAATATTCCTATTATATATTTCTCTTTCTCTGTTTTTGTACTGTTAAGTATCTTTACAACATGAACTGTTATTTTTTTTTTCTTATTTTTACTAATTACTTTCCTGGAGCTTTTCTCCTCAGGTCTCTGCTGAAAAAGGGTTCACTGGGTTCAGTCAGACTAACCCTGTTAACAAATATAAAAATAAAATAAATAATAAATAAATAAGTTGCTGATACAGACTACATCTGTATGAAAACAGATCACACCTTACTTCAATCTTAAACATGTTAGTGTATATGAAATCACTTTTGTTGTATTAAATATTGATATTCAAATCTTTAATAATCTGATAAAAATAGTTTAGCTTAAATTTTAGGAACTCCTTGTTGTTGGTTAAACAATTCAAATCTGACAGAGTTTTTTTTTCCTGAGTGCCAATCAACAGAAGAAAGATATTGCCAACAAAGCACTTATAGAAGAGCACACGTTCAGTTCAAGGACATTGAGCTGCAGACTTATATTTCTCCTCCCACACAAAATACATGGTATTAGAGTACGTTATGACAACCAAAGCAGCAATTGCTGTGCCAGATGACTGATGAAAAATATTGTCATCAAACAACAACATATTGGTCTTGAGTGCCAATTCCAACACAGCCCAAAATGTATCAGTTGTATGATTTAAAATATTCACTGCCTTCATACCTTGATGCAGAAGGATGACTGTGAAAACAGAACCAGAGATCATTTCATAACTCAACCACTGGAGAAGACAGCAAGGGTGGAGTAGGAAAGAGCACCCCTTTGTTTGCTCACCCTTTTTGGGAGAGAGGAGTGGGCTGGCTGTCTGCATTTTGGCACTCCCCAGGTGATGGGAGTATATGCTAT